>NC_072735.1:107439-184703 GCF_026930045.1 Uloborus diversus
ATGAAATTTTATGCACCGATAAACTGTTTCAACGGTGAAAATTGTATTTTTAAAATCACTCCTAATAAATGAATAAATTTCTTCGAACCAATAAATTAATAAAAATATTCAGGAAAATCATGAATTATAGAGAAACTGAAATGTAATTTAAAAAAATATCAAAAATACTTAAATTGCAATTTTTTTATTGTTGTGTATTTTAGCCTGTGTGTATTCTTCACACAAATCCACTGTTAAGGTTGGATCTTTGCTAAATTTGGTACAGATACCTTAATGCTCTGGAATTCACATAGAGGATTTTTTTCCAAAAAATCCTTAAATCGTAACGCTAACGCCTATTAAAAACAATGATTTAATTTTTGAAATTAAAAAAAAATCCAACGAGTCAAAAAATAAAAATTTTGAATCATAAAATTGCTCTCTACACGCTGTTACACTTTTTTTTTTTTTTTTTGAGCAATCACGATTGTTTATTGCTTTCATTTGACTGTTTTTGGCGTGCTATGATTTTATTTTATAATCCCCGCCTCCCTCTGCCAGCATCACCCGTCGACCGGCCTCACGATGCTGCTCCTCTAGCAAAAACCGTCTCCAAGTTGCGTCCATATCCTACACGCACGCATAGATACACACACGCATGCCTACACATTCACACATACACACATATACACAAACACACATACCCACACACTCGTGCCTGTACACAGACACAAACACACGCCTACACACACACACAAATACACACCAACACACTCACACACATACCCACACACACACACACATGCCTGTACACACGCAAAAAAACACGTGATTGCGAAAAACATTATTTGAGTTCAAGATGTCAAAATTCATTTTTTTTTCCTTATCTAAGCCTGATCGTTGAACATACATCATTTGACACAACTTTTATTTTTGGGGTAGACCGTGCTGCGCCGGACAACGCAGTTAGCCTTAATATAAAGTGTCCAGTTAAAGAATGGCATTAAAAAAAGGTAATGGTGTGAGAGAGAAAAGTTACACCCGTAACATGTACGGATTGTTATTTTTAAAGGACAAAACATTTTAAACGTTCAAATATTACACCCGCGGTCGTGGATTGAGTGGGTCCTGGTGGCTTGATCGGTAGGGCGTCGCACTCGTAACTGGTGATTCCCAGGTTCGATGCCAGCCTGGCGAAGGTCCTCCGTATTCGCTAATGGTGACTGAGACGAATCAAATATGTCCGTAGTTACAAAGTTCGCCTACTTCCCATTCCAAATAAATACCTCTATAGCCGCTGTCGTGTAGATCCCCAAAGGTGAGGGGGGAATTAATTGGAAAGGCAACCGTATCGTATAGTGGGTGCATTGAACCCAAGCCGGAGTCTTGCGACCACGACAATCGCAAGAACCCCTTGACCAATGAAGCGAAACTCGGTAAGTGTGAGAATAATATGGCGGGGACAATCAGACTTAAATGACATCATCATACTGGTCAAGCACTTTTAAAGATAACTAAAGTTGGCACTTTTAAATTGCGTAATTACAGAAATAAATTGGAAGCGTCTCACCCATCATGTGATCTCGCTTTGCAGGCCCGCTGTAATCCAAACATGAAAAGTCCACACAAAGTTTAGAATGGTAATTAAGGAAGTTTATTAGCACAACACTGAAGGACGTCACAAATATTGGCACACAAGCCGTGCGTTGCCCGGTCGGCAGCACTGAGGCGAAACATCATCCACCCAGAATAATAATACTTCATCAATTCGAACTTAGGCCATCATAAAATGAGTTTGGGCACAAACACCCAAAAATAATGTCAAGCACACACATACAGGCATGATTGGGACATAAGGAACATCCCCGGCTCAAAATCGGGAAGTTTGGCCAGACATAGCGGGAAACGGCACATCCGCTAAAAAAACAAACAAGCCCCGCGCACGTCAACACAGCACGGAGGAAAATTATGAACTCCCGAAATATGCGAGCAAATTACGTGGCAAGCAAAAAAGTTCGTTACACCGATAACAAAACGGGTGATCGAAAATGCACAAATCAAACTCTTAAACAAGACATTACCATATTCGGCAGCCTATGATCGCGGGGAAAAAGACACTGGCGCCACATACGAAATAACCGTCTGCTCTGACGTCATCACTTTTCTAAAATCACAGACCGGGTTAGATCAAAAGTTCGCTCTGAGGAAATCTGCGCGAAATCGAAACAAACGAAAAAATAAGGGAATCCAATGTGGATTACACCACATTTCCCCCCTTCGACAAAGTTTTGAAAAAAAAAAAAAAAAATTGGTCAAACAGGAGAAAAAAAAATTGTCAGGTACAACAAGTACAAATAGGCACAGGCACACCTCAGAAGCTGTAAAGAAGCCTTTCACAACAGGTGTAATCACAAAAAAAATGTTCAATAGGTTGTCAGAAAAAAAAAAAAAATTGTGCATCGAAATTCTACTCAAGCCACGTAATCATCAAAATGCTCAAAGAAGGCACAACACAGGGCAAACAATTATGTACAAAAGCTCTAATTTACAAACAAAAAAAAATTAAATTGACACGTGCTGCTCAAAATTTTAACCCTTCCAATTGAGCCTCAAAAACTTCCCAAAAGAGCATTAACAAAAAAAAACTTTGTTTTTTTTCTTAAAATTGCCAAAATTTTCAAAATCAACTATATACAATGGCATCAAGCATGTCAAACGATTCAAATTTTCAAATGCCAAACACAAAAAGAGAGCAAAATGGGCAAAAAATTTCAATTAAAAAAAACTCTCTTTCAAAGGTTTTCCAAACAGGCCAAAACATGCCAAAAGTATACTGATCAGCAATATAATTTTTCACTTTCATTCATCTCCATATATACAAGGATATTCAAAATTTTCAAATTAGCATTTCACAACAAACATTTGATGCATTAAATTTTTTTACATGTCATTTCACAATATCAAATTCAAAATTTTTCATTTTCAAAAAAAAAAACTTGCATCAAATTGAAAGATTTTGGCATTGCATCAATTGAAACTTTTCTTCAATTTTTTCAAACTTTACACATCATACAATCAAATTATTCAGATGCAATTCTCTTTATACATACAGTGTTTCAGCTAACACAGAACATGGGTGCTTTAAAAATTTCAATAAAAAAAATTTCACTTCTCAAAATGCACAAAAACATTTCAATGGTACCAAAAAAATATACAAAATGGCCATATATCAAATTCTGCAATATTTACAATCACTAGTGAATCCGAAAATCAAAAATGTGTACACATGGCAACTGCAGCATTCATTAAAACGGAAAAAAAAATCACACATGAATTAGCTCTGATCAGAGATGTTAAATTTTCAGTCATCTCAAAAAAAAATTGCATGCTTCAAATTCACTTCACAAAACATGGAATTCCACAAAGAAACATAGAGAAATATTTACATGTTGACACAGAATGCCCTTCATTCAAATCATTCATTTCAAGTTGTCACACATCATTCAATTGGTACTCCAAGAAGGTTACAATTTTGAATGAGGTACGAAGGAAGATTTTTCCTTCACATAACAACAACACATTTTTGTAAAAAAAAAATACAACTGTGTGAAATTTTGAGGTCGAAATGAAAAGAGGAAACAGATCTGAACAAATTTAGATAGCCAAAAATGTACCTCTACAACACCAAAATGGGGAAAAAGGAAAGCAACATCATTAGGTGTACACCAATTTCAACAGGGCTCAACCAAAACAAAGAGCACCATCAAATGAACCTTTTACATTCAGCAAATCATTCCAATCAGTCAACCTGCAAAAAAGGGCAAACAAACGTGACAACAGAGGAACTCATATTTACAAATAAAAGGTATTTCACATAAAATATCAAGAGCAAGTTTCAAAATTCTTCACTCTAAATTCACTTTCCAATTATTTAGATGCTTTTAAAGACATGTGACCAATTATTCAAGAGCATACCAAAATATATTTCAAATTCAAAAAAAAATTGCTCCAAAATTTTGCTTTCAAAAGGTAATGCACAGAAAAAAAAAATCTTTTGCAAAAATCTTCCATTACTTTTCAACAACATGCCACATGAGTCACAAACAAAAAAAATCAAAGCAGTATGCAAGTTGAGTGAGATCAAATGCCTTTCAAGTGAATTTTTAACTTCAATAGACAATCATCAAAAAAATTTGGCAATTCATTCACAAGCATATTTTATTTAATGCATCAACCCCTAAAAAAAAATTCACTTTTCATCACTCAACATTTATTTTTGTCAAAAGAGAAAAAAAATAGAATTGTGTGACAAGGACAATTCCAAATTTCAACCACAAGCCAAAGGGAAAGCATATGCACAACATCAATCATCATAAAAAAAAGTCAACAGCAAACATCAAAATTTTCAATCAAAATTTGTCAAGAAAGAAAAATATATACAAGATACTTGACAGCATTTCATCTTGGAAGAGGTGACCAAGGTCCATATGTCTTGCAGAAGACACATTCTTCATGCGCTTTAATTTGCAAACAGTTCCAGCAGCAATTGCACATAAACTGTAAAAAAAAAGTTAAACACTTATCCCCAAATTTCTGGAGACACTACCACCTATTGATGAGATCACTTCATCATCAGGAACACTTGCACAAATCAGAGGTCCCTTCATGGCACTCGGTAGATAGAGACAGGATCATTAGGCACTATTATTTCAGAGGCCCAATCACTATCACGGTCAGCAGAAGGAGCCACAGGGACACAGCGGCGGCAGCGCACATCCATCCACTCAACGTCGCCGAAGCTGGTATAGGGATCTGGTCTGTTGCACCGGTACAGGATCATGCTGGGGAACAGAAGCTCCGACATCATTCTGGATGTCAGGCACAGGAACGGCATCAGGAACCGAAGACGGTCCGGCGGAAGCATCAGGGCTTTGGAGTCTCACAGCAGGGACCACATCAGCATTCACAGGTACCTGAAATGGGATAGGAGATTCCGGTCTCCCAACATCAATATTCTTATTCACCGATTGTTCGCCATACAAATGTGGTTGTCTTTTCTGGAACTTCACCAAACGGTTTACATGTATTTTCTTCAATGGTGCCTGCTTGTTATTCAATTCCTGAATAAGACGCAATACGGGTGAGATCACTTTTTTAACAAAATATGGGCCATCATAAGAAGGTTTGTACTTGTTTTTTGACTTCAAGTACACAAGATGACCAGCTTGAATATTACGAAGTTTACAATTTTCATTATGACTTTGATTTTGTGCCAACTTTTTAGTTACAGAATTCCGGTAGACTTCACGATACACAAATTGAAGTTGCTCTAAGAGCTTGTGCAATTCAAAAGCCGAATCCAAAGATGGATTAATATTGAAATTGACAATGTCTGTGATCAAGGACAACTCCCGACCGAAGTGAACAAGATTAGGAGAGAATTCAGTAGTTGAATGTGTGGACGCGTTATAATAGGCTTTATGAACGTCAACAGCATAATCAAAATCAAGACCAGAAGCTAACAAAGCTTTAATTGAAGTTTTAATGGACAAGTTCACCCTTTCACTCAGAGTGTTAGCCTGGGCATTTGCCGACGTTGTATGCCTTAATTGTATATTAAAAAGCTGATTAAATTTAGCAAACAGTTCACAATTGAACTGACGACCAAGATCTGTCAAAACTAATTCAGGTCTGCCAAACAAAGTGACGTATTTAAAGAAAGATTTAGCAACTGACACAGCAGTTATATTATTCAAAATATACAACTCTAAGTGTCTCGAAAAGGCATCAATGACAGTTAAGATGTATTTGTTGTTGCTAAAAGGTCCAACAATGTCGAGTGTCACCAATTGATTACATTTAACAGGTGAAAAAGTTTCCTGAAAGGGTGCTTTGTTTATACGATGAGGCTTTGCCTGAATGCACTTAGTACAACTAGCACAGTAATTTAAGCAGTCAACATACATTCTCTCCCAATAAACATTTTTAGTTAAAAATGCATAAGTCTTATTTATGCCAAGATGTGAATGATGAGCAATACTTAAAACTTTAGCTTTTAAAGAGTCAGGAATGACAATTTTCAAATTTTCCTGATCATCATTAGATGAATTACTTTTGCACATCATTAAAACCAAAGTTTCAGGATGGATACAAAATTTGTTATGTTTTTCAAGAGCAACTCTATTAAGAATATTATTATAAATGACAGATAATTTAGGATCTTTTAATTGCTCTTTTAAAATTGTCGATTGAGTTACTTGCAACAAAGGATCTTTCTCCTTTTCTCCAACATCAATTAAACTCAACACATTAACACAATGTTGTAAAAGTGTACCAGAATTCTGTACATTATCAACAAAATTAACATTTTGATCAGAACCATCAGTGTTTACACAATTCCCAGTATTATCCTCATACACTTCAACAATTTCCGGTAAAACTTCCCCCTTATCGAAAGTTGTGTCAACCACAGGGTTAATTCGATTATCACGTAACAAAGAAGGATCTGATACTATATCAACTTGATGATTTGTAAGGTCTGTGCGAGAGAGCATGTCAGCAAATAAATTTTTTTCACCAGCTAAATGTAAGAAGGAATAATTGTATTCAGATAAAGTCATTAGCCACCGAGTAGTTAAAGATGCAGGAGACGAGTTTTTACTATAAAATTTCAGACTTTTGGCATCACATAATAAAAAGATATGGCGATTAAATATGTATGACTTGAATGCTTCGAGAGTCTTCACAATTGCCATCAATTCTAGCTTTATAGCAGGATACCTTGTTTCAGCTGGAGAAAGCAATTTTGAGAAGAAAGAGATGGGGATAAACAAACCATCCCTCTTTTGCAAGAGTACACCACTTATTGCCAGTCCACTTGCATCTGTGTTCACATAGAATTTCTCATTCCAATTCGGTTGAACAATGTATGGATTTTTGAAAAACACTTCTTGCAATTTTTGAAAACATTCATTTACTTCATCTGTCCATTTAAAAACTGCTTTAGGATGGGTCAACTGATTCAGTGGATGAATCAAATCAGAAAATTTGTATATGAGTGTTCTGTAATATGAGCAAATACCAATGAAACGCTTCAGCTGCTTCTTTGTTTTTGGAGGAGGAAAGGAAGTAATTTTCACAATATTTGACGAGATTGGCAAGACTTTATGTTGGGAAATCTGGAATCCCAGGTAATCTATTTTATCCATGAAAAAATGACATTTCTTTGGTGACAGAGTCAAGTTAAAGTCTTTAAGGACTGAAAACAGTTTCTGAAGCTTAGCCTTCATCTCATTAAAGGTTCTGGAACCTACGATCAAATCATCTTGATAAGAATACACTCCGTCCATGTTTGTTTGTTCGCAAACAGTGTCAGAATAATGTTGTTGTATGCTCGCTCCACTGGCCACGCCAAAAGGAATTCTGTGAAAAGCGTAGGTACCCCAAGGTGTAGTGAAGGAAAATTTGTCTCGGTACTCTTCTGGTAAATCAATTTGATGATAGGCAGCATGTAAGTCCAAAGTTGAAAAATATTTGTATTCTGACAATGAGTTAATCAGGGAATGGATCTTCGGAAGCGGGTAAGATGAATGAACAATTATAGCATTTAAAAGTCTTAAGTCTAAGGCCAATCTGTACTTTTGTACACCTGATCCGTCATCTTTTTTCTTCACCAGGAGACAGGGGCAACCATAGTTAGATAAATTCCTAGAAAACACGCCAGCCTCTTGTAATTGATTTAACTGATTTTTAGCTTCTTCTAGAAGACTCTGAGGTATGGGGAAAGGAAGCGCTTTAATTGGATAATCATGAGTGAATTGAAAATCAACTCTGATTCTGTCTGAATGACCGAGAGAGTTCAAAGAACTTGAAAAACACTGAGTATTTTCTTTCAACAAATTTTGCATGTCAGACAGTTGATTATCCTTTAAATGAGCCAAATTAAAATTTTCCAAGTTAAACTCCTTTTCCCTGAGTTGCACAACTTCATTAGACGCCTGAATAAAGTTCAGTGAATGCTCATTATTTTTATTCTCAATCTCCTGAATATGGTCAATTTGACTCAAATGCCCCAAAGTCAAGTTTTTATTGAGATGAACTTTTTGGGAAGAAGGGTTCTCAACATATAGATAAAAAGAATTTTTCTTGCACAGCTGCCCATTCGGGTCCTCATCAATAGAAATTATCGACTCTTCAATTTTAACTGAATTAACCGAATCACAAATTGTAAACAAAAAATGTGATTTGTTGTCTAACTTCCCATGAGCAAAAACTTTAATGAGAGCAGTTTGTTTTGGTTCAACAAACTGTTTAGAAAAAACCTGAACTCTATTCATTGCTTCCAGACTGGGAGATGTGTAAGCACTACAATTATTACACAAGTTCACATTGTTGTCAAGTTCATGAGGGCTCCTCAACAAAGGAAATTTGTTACCGTCATAAAATAATACATTCTCTTTAGGGAGAATATACATGTTATGTTTAGTGAAGAAATCATAACCAAGAATTCCCACAAATGGAGAATTATCTCTGATATTCATCGTGTAGAAAGAATGACGAAAGAAATTACTTTGAATTTTAAATGAGAATTCTACACATGAAATAAAATCTACACTGGAATTCACAGTGGATACAGTTATTCTTCTTCCTAAATTTTTGATTTTGACAATTTGTTTAATTTTCTGAACAACATCATCACTCAAAATACTAAGACTAGCTCCAGAATCAATCAAAAAAGGAAAAAACAAATTAGAAATTTGAACTTTGACCAATGGTAACTTATTTGACAAGTCCTCATGATGTGAACTTTGTAATCTTACATTTACCAGAGCAGCAGGAATAAATTCCTGAGCTTCAACCGACAATGAGGAATTATTTTTCACAGGAGAAGTTTGAGTTGCAAGAGTTTTACCCAATTTAATGACACCGGTAGACTTTCTAACAGGTTTCGAGCAACTATAACCACTAGAGCGAGTCACATCAGATACAAAAGCACTACGATTAACAGGATTATTGCCCATCATATTTGAATTTTGATGAAAAGGCATTAAATTGTCGAAAACAGGTGGTTGTGACATCACAGCATTATTTGCAGGCAAAAATGACAAGTTAAAACCAGGAGGAGGTGGAAAAACCTGATTGTGTACATTGTAACCAGCATTATTACCATTATGGACATTTTGTGTATTTTCCTTAGAGTTCAAAAAATTTTGTCCATTAACAACATTTTGGTTAGCAAAATTTGCTCTGTGTTCAACAACTGGTTGAACTAATGAAGGATTACCTCCACCTGAATATGAATTATTAACCATGGGAATATTGTTAGGTATGAAATTACAATTGTAATTTGATAACAATTCAACAGTGTTATGAATAGGTTGTGGGAACTGAAATCTGGGCTCAGGATTTTGTACCGACAGACTTCTATTTGGAACATGATGTTCAAAATTGACCATTGGTGTCTGATTTTGCATTTGACACGAATTCTCTGATGTTAGTGGGACAGAATTTTGAATTGTGTCAACGCGAACAGTCTGCGAACACTGAACACTTTTAATTGGAGAAAATTGAGTTCCCACATCATTATATGTCACCTTATTTTTAAGAATTTCTGAATAACTCAAAAAATTAACCTGACTGTTCTCCTTATTTTCATGCAAAATAAAACGTTCATTTCTTCGCCGATACAATTTATCAGTTCTAGCATTTACATTATTACATTGAGAAAAATTTCTCGACAAAGATTTATTTTGAAATCTCACATTGTTATTAAATTGTTTCAAGAATTGAAAACACTTTGATTGAACATGCCCCAATTTACCACAAAATTTACAAATGATTTTAGCACTTTCTCTATCATTACAAAATTTTTGTTTCCCATGAAACACACCATTTTGATCAGAACGCTTTAAAAGAATTTCATCATCATCAGACAAATCATCCACAGAGGTAAACAACTTTTTTTTAGGTAAACAATCATCAGAGTTCATTTGTGAATTTACATTGAGATTTTCAGCATTTTTTAACTGCTCTTCTAAAAACACAATTTTTTTGTTAAGAGCTAACACCTGTTCATCAGAAAATTGAGGTTGGTCATAAGACTGAACATCTCGTTCTAATTGTTGCAATTGTTCAATTTTTTTTACAGCTGAATCAAAAGACTTTATGTTCAACTCCAAAATTTTGGATCTGAAGTCTGAAGGGATAGTGGATAGCAATTTCTGCAACATTATCTCATTCTGGAATTCGGGATTTTTAATTTTGAAAACATTGGTGGTAATTAATTTTATTCTATGAGCCAAATTCAAAATTGACTCTGATTCTTCCATGCAAAGGGCATGAAAATCTTTCATAGAATAAATATTTGTGACCGGCTTGAAAAATGTCAACAAAGCATCAGTTATTTTTTCTACTGAATCAGAATAGCGTAAATCAGGTCTTTCCAAAATATATTTGAGTGCAGTTCCTGTCAATTTACTTTTTAAATATAGCACTCCCTTCTTATTTTGCCAAGAATTAACTTCAATTATATCTTTTACTTGCTCTACAAAATATTCAACCTGAGTGGAATCACCACTAAAATTGTTTACATGCAACATAAAAGGCGATTTGTTTACATTAGGAGACCTTGAAACGTTTTGAGGGGTTTGTGTAACATTTGTGTTTACATTTGGATTCACATTATTTGTACTGTTAGAAATAACAGCACGAGGTGCACTATTTCTGCGAATATGATTTCTGTTTTTCATGATTATCACTTCGAGAAAAAAAATTTTTTTTTTTTCACAATATTCACAAATCAAATATTTTTAGTCATGTCAACATATCAAAATGCATATTGAACATATCAAAAAAATTTGCACCTCTAGACCCCCAAAACACATTTTGAGTCTGGTTAACCCAGCAAAATTCTTCACACAAATTATTCATTTTGTTTAGAAAAAAAAATTGTCACACCCCAAGATGGGACTGGTCAGGCACCAAAAATGTCGTGTAGATCCCCAAAGGTGAGGGGGGGAATTAATTGGAAAGGCAACCGTATCGTATAGTGGGTGCATTGAACCCAAGCCGGAGTCTTGCGACCACGACAATCGCAAGAACCCCTTGACCAATGAAGCGAAACTCGGTAAGTGTGAGAATAATATGGCGGGGACAATCAGACTTAAATGACATCATCATACTGGTCAAGCACTTTTAAAGATAACTAAAGTTGGCACTTTTAAATTGCGTAATTACAGAAATAAATTGGAAGCGTCTCACCCATCATGTGATCTCGCTTTGCAGGCCCGCTGTAATCCAAACATGAAAAGTCCACACAAAGTTTAGAATGGTAATTAAGGAAGTTTATTAGCACAACACTGAAGGACGTCACAAATATTGGCACACAAGCCGTGCGTTGCCCGGTCGGCAGCACTGAGGCGAAACATCATCCACCCAGAATAATAATACTTCATCAATTCGAACTTAGGCCATCATAAAATGAGTTTGGGCACAAACACCCAAAAATAATGTCAAGCACACACATACAGGCATGATTGGGACATAAGGAACATCCCCGGCTCAAAATCGGGAAGTTTGGCCAGACATAGCGGGAAACGGCACATCCGCTAAAAAAACAAACAAGCCCCGCGCACGTCAACACAGCACGGAGGAAAATTATGAACTCCCGAAATATGCGAGCAAATTACGTGGCAAGCAAAAAAGTTCGTTACACCGATAACAAAACGGGTGATCGAAAATGCACAAATCAAACTCTTAAACAAGACATTACCATATTCGGCAGCCTATGATCGCGGGGAAAAAGACACTGGCGCCACATACGAAATAACCGTCTGCTCTGACGTCATCACTTTTCTAAAATCACAGACCGGGTTAGATCAAAAGTTCGCTCTGAGGAAATCTGCGCGAAATCGAAACAAACGAAAAAATAAGGGAATCCAATGTGGATTACACCACAGCCGCGTTTACAACAAACTTTTCGACCCGGTAAATCCCCACTCTGCCTCCACAAATAACCGATTGAAAAATTCCCCGTTTCCATGTAAAAAGAGGTTCTCCCATGAACCTTATTCACGGTTTGGCAACGGTCCCATCAGCTGTCCGTCTGCGGGTATTTTGACCAACTACGCAGTGTTAGTAGTGCTAAAAAAAACTCGTTTTATTGAAGGATTACTGGACTTCATGCGCATGATGAACATGTTTAGGGCTTAAAAAGACTTACGAATGCATGGAAAATGCCGAGAAAAGGGAAAAATAAAAAGTGAATTCGAGTTTTCACCATGTTTCTGATAAGGAACCAAAAAGGCTTAAACCCATTCAAATACGATAATAAAGAGAGTATTTCGTATCAAATGAATCGTTCATCATTCTTTTACAGCGTTTCTTAGTTAAAAACGTAAAAAACCTCTTATTTTTAAATAGAAAGAAGAGTTTATAAGCCACACAAAAGCAAGTGTTATTATACGCTGTAGTGCCAGATTTTCGTCTGCTACAGTTCCCACAATGCACTGCAGTGAGAGTTTTTACCCGCAGTGACGTCAAGTGAATACTGTCCATTGTAGCAGAGAAAGCGGTTTTTACCCAGCATCCTTAGCGGCTAGTAGACGAACTTGTTTCGCGTAATGCATTCTGGGTAAAAACACCGCTTTTACTCCAGAAGCTAGTAGGAGGAGAAAGATTCCACATCAACCCCGCAAATAACCGGAATGCGATGAAAAGCAGGTTTTTTCTGGGGTCGAAAGTGTCCATGGAAACGGCCCTTATGGGTGCTGGATCAGGATCTGTCCCGCTCCTGATGTGAAACAAAAAACAGAGCTTTCAGCGAGGTCCCGTCGAACCGGTTAAAGCACATGTAGTGGTAGATACGGGGGACATTTTAGTGTGAAGTTAAGTGTAAAGCAACTGATTGTGCAATTATTTCTCTTGTTATGAGCGCTTGATTACATTTTTAAAAACGTCCGTTCAAATGTTATGAAAAGTTAGTGCACATTTGGCGCAAACCTAACCTGACAGCTTTGTTAGGGCTACGCAGATCCTAAACACAGCATTACAGCGCTGCCAGGTTAGATTTGCTCCAACTATAGATAATTTATTTTTTATATTCAGTAAATTACCGCTCATTAGCCAGGGCTAAAGCAGAAATACATGAAATACACCGCCAGCTCAGTCATTTCCAGTCGAGGACTGCAGTTTCGTGCTTATTAACACTCATCAGCCCGGCATAGAAAAGTGACTGAGCTGGAGATGGAAAATCTCATAAGGAAGCCAAGATCGCGAAACTGCAGTCCTCGGTTGGACATGACTGAGATGGCGATGCATTTCATGTATTTCTGCTTTAGCCCTGGCTAATGGGCCCGGTAATTTACTGAATATACTATGCCTTGCCTTCAATCATCGAGTTGAACCGAACCATTGCTTCGGTCACTCGTCTGGTCTGTGCTAATTCTATATTAGCTACCAGTTTGTTTGGCACTCTTGGCTTCCTTAGAGGTTTTCCATCTCGAGCTCAATCACTTTCCTATGCCGGGCTGATGAGTGCTAATAAGCACGAAACTGCAGTCCTCGGCTGGAAATGACTGAGCGAGCGATTTATTTCATGTAATTTATTTTGTGTTTCCAGAAATATCGAAGTTTTCAGTCCACTAATGCCAATATTATCGAAAAACCCAGTATTTTATTCCAACACGGTTGTGAGCAGCCGATCGTTATTTTTAAATGACTTTGAGAAACTCAGATAGCTTTTTACTAAAAGCGTTTTCTGTCTAAACTAAGAAAGGCCGCAATTATCCTCAGAGTCTAATTAAGTTAGGGCGAACTCAATTAGATAATGAGCCGTGATGTTGTATGAAAGAGTTAGGATTTTCTAAAGAAGGAAATGTGTCAAAAAAAATTTAGTTTTATCATTACAACGCTTTTATTTCTTCTCTCTCTTACAATTGATATGCAGAGTGTTTTTTTTTTTTTTTCGAGTGCATCAAACTGCTTTTAGTCCAAAAATATAACATAAACGAGACAGACACTTTTTTTTATTTTCAATAAGCTGTTAATTAACTTCGACGTTACTCAATTAATAACTTATAACGATTGAAAATTTGTTAATTAATTTACTATTCGATTTCTGTATCAAAACTTTTAATTTTATACATATTATTTTTTTAGTATTTTAAAACTATTCGTTACCGTTTGCTCATATAAGTTTACTAGCCAATATATTTATTCATTTGTTTGTTTTATTTAGACTTTTTATTACAGGCTACATGGAAATTGCAGGAAACTCTCCTTTTAGTTTGTGGAACAGTGACTTCTTTAAGCCACTTAGCCTTTTTACTTCCTTTTACAAAAAAGGGAGTATTGTATTCGCGAAAAAATTTTCACTCAAAAATCGACCTTAGTTTCCATTTTACTCACCCCCGATTGAATATTGAGTTTTTTTTTTTTTTTTTTTTTTTTTTCGACTCGACCACACGTGGATAAGTGCCTAAGAACGTATAGACACGCGAAATATCCATAATGATGATTCCCGAGTTAATTACAGCGAATTTTCTCGTGACGTCCGTATGTACGTATGTATGTGCGTATGTGCGTATGTGTGTATGTGTGTATGTATCTCGCATAACTCAAAAACGGTATGTCCTAGAAAGTTGAAATTTGGTACGTAGACTTCTACTGCGGTCTAGTTGTGCACCTTCTCTTTTGGTTGCATTTATATGTTTTTAAGGGGGTCTTTTGCCCCTTTTTGGGGGGGAAATCGTTGTTAATTTCGAAGTAAACTTAAGTGGTGATATAATTTGTCGAACACTTGGCGATATATCGCCAGTCTTTTGGTCGCCAATTTGGCGACAAATTTAGCGATTTTTTTTTCTTTAAATCTGATTTCAATTTGTCCACTGTTGGTGATATTTAGAGAGTAAACTATTGAATCACATTAAAATTGCCAGTAATGGGGAAATGACATTAAATTGGAGTAAAAGGAAGTCATGTGATGCACACATCAGCTCGTTTTTTTTAATCCAACCGTTGAAGCCACTGGCCAATTGGCTGAGAAAAAATAAATAAAAGGCTCGGTGGTCTCAAAAGAAGTCACTATGTCTCAAATGGGTATTGTGTCTCATTTTTAAACTAGGGCAGTGATATGTTTTCATTTACAAACTACCTGTCATATCCAATAGTGTTGTGAGCATGTGTCATTACATCATGAATTTATTTGATTTTCGTCCATTCCACATGAAATGCATCATTCTTGCACGTGGTTGCTCTACTGAAAATGAAAAAACAAAGTGTAGTAACTTCTGTAACAACATTTCCGCGAAAGACTCTTGTGTAGAAACTATTAGCATGATATTAGCATAAAGCCACCATACCGTAGGGTTTTTTTTTCAACAAAATTACTTGTTTAAAAATATAAAAAACGAGCTGATGTGTGCATCACATGACTTCCTTTTACTCCAATTTAATGTCATCCCATTATTAGAAATTTTAATGTGATTCAATAGTTTACTCTCTAAATATCACCCCCAGTGGCCAAATTGAAACCAAATTTTAAAAAAAAATTTTAAATCTGTCGTCAAATTGGCGACAAAACTTGGCGACCAAAAGACAGGCGATATATCGCAGTGTGTCCGCCAAATTATAACACCACTTGAGTATCTATCGAAATTAACAATGATTTCCCCCCAAAAAGGGGCAAAAGACCCCTTTAGAAACACCCGAATGCAACCAAAAGGGAAGGTGCACAACTAGACACCACTAGGAGTCTACGTACCAAATTTGAACTTTCTAGGACATACCGTTCTTCAGTTATGCGACATACATACGCACATACGCACGTACATATGGACGTCACGAGAAAAGTCGTTGTAATTAACTCGGAGAATGTCAAAATGGATATTTCGAGTGTTTATACGTTCTCAGGCACTTATCCGCGTGCGGTCGAGTCGAAAAAAAACTCAACATTAATTCGGGGGTGAGCAAAATGGAAATTAAATCCGAATTTTGAGTGAAAATTCTTTTGCGAATACAATACTTCCTTTTTTGTAAAAGAAAGTAAAAATATCCACACAATTTTTTCTAAAGCTTCTCTAAACCATACTTAACAATTTAATAAACTTCAGTGCAAAAGGGAGCGAACTAATGAGTGTAGCTTCAGACATTAAATTATTCCCTCCAATTAAAAGAAGCGACTTGAAGCACGAGATGAAAAGGGCCATATTTTAATCAAATCAAAATTAATGTATGCTTTCCAATTAACAGATTGTCACCGGATTCGTCGCTCGTGAAAACCCTCGATAAACTTCCATATGCCGTACTAGGAAAAATGTCTGCTTCTCGTTGAAAAGTTTCTTCTTCAATAAAATTGCCTGGGATCGTTTTCAGTTGATTGAAAAATATATGATTGAAAATAAGCAAGAGCGATAAAAGTGTGTCCGTTGTTAGCAAATTTTTAGCGAATGCTTGTTTTAGTATTACTATTCATTTCTTTCATTTACTAAATGTTGCTTATCTAGAAGCTGTTTCATAACAATTGTGTTTTAAATGAAATAAATTCAAGGCGGATGAAAGCTATTGAATAGTTATGCTAAAAAATACCAATCTTAAAAGTGTTAGTTTGTCCAAAGATACATTTATCACCAAAAATAAATTGCAGTAATTTTTCTTAAATAAAGAGAAATATTAAAAAAAATTGAAAAAATTAATTTGAACTTTAACATCTTGAATTCAAATTATTAGTTTTTCGCAAACACGAGTGCGTGTGTGTGTGTATGTAGGCGTGTGTTTTTGTGTGTGGGGGATATGTGCATGCGTGTAGGCTTGTGTGTGTGGGTAGTTGTGTGTATGTGTATGTAGACATGTGTGTTTGTGTCTGTGTACAGGCATGACTGTTTGGGTAATTGTGTGTATGTGTAGATGTCTGTATGTATGCGTGTGTGTGTATGTGTTTGTGTGTGTACGTGTATGTGTACGAGTGTGTGTAGGTGCGTGTATGTATACGTGTAAATGTAGGATATTGACGCAACCTGGAGACGGTTTTCGCTAGAGGAGCAACACCGTGAGGCCGGCCGACGGTGGTGCTGCAGAGGAGGCGGGGGGAAAATAAAATCAAAGGACATCAAAACAGTCAAGTGAGAACAATAAGCAATCGTGATTGCTCAACAACTGTGTCGTCTGGATTCTTAAATATTGTCACTGCAGTGCCAAAAAAAAATTATCATAGTTTTAGACAATTTTGTAGTTTTGGACTACGAAATTATTTTATAAAAATCGATTCAGATTGTTTCTTATAAAGCGAAGCAGATATTTAGCCCGTGACATTGCCATACAAACTGCTACTCAAATAATACTATTAAAGTTTTCTCCACTTCCTCATTAAAACGACAGTCCCCCCCCCCCCCCCCCCCCTCTGACTTTTTTTAAGAATTTTCCTCCATGCCTCCCTTTTCTTGACCATGGTCTTCCAGTTATTCACTCTCAGGGTGACGCAATCCTTTTCCAGATATTAAACCAATCTCAGATTCAGTCGGTCACTAGTTCTAGGCTCATTGGGCTTAGCCAACAGCATTTTCTATTGAACGTTCACTGTTCAATTTAATAACAAGGCCAGTTCATTCAAATCTTTGAATTTTCATAAATTTGGCACCGTAAATATATAAATTTAAGCATCCATGCCATTCCCTATTAACTTGTGTTCTTCCTTATCTCGCTCTTAGTATCGGTCGCGAAAATAGGGAAGGGTGGCCCAAATCGGGTAGGTCGCCTAAAGTGGGTAGGACTTCGTATGCCCCCCCCTCCATGGTGTGTAAGCGGCGATGCATACGTATGTCGTGTTTACATGAACGACCCCGAGTTGTTATCAGTCCCAGCGAAGCTGCAGTGGATCGTTATGGCACAACCAGGCTTAAAATTAAAAAATGATACATTTCTTTTAAAAATTGAAGTTTTGTAACTTGTGATTAGTTGGAGACTAGCTAATTTTTTTGACTGTCAATAATATTACGTTATTCTGACAATATCCACCTCGTCATTTCGTTTGTTTCTTTTTTAAATTTAAGGTTAAAATTATTGAAATAAAAAACGTGCCTTCGAGCAAAGCGGATCGGGCGAAGCGCGTATAGGAATATATTTATTTATAATTTCTTGACTCGGGTGATGACTTAGATTTTCTATACTTCAAAAGGATAAGTATAACTTCAAAAATGTTTTTTTAGGATGGCAATTAATTAGTCTATTAATTTAATCAGTTTTTCTTTATGTTTTGTAGACAAAGGTGCTGACATTAAATTGGATAAGTACAACTTTTTTATATTTTTCTTATAATGACAGGTAGCTAGTTAATTATTTTAAACATTTATAACTTCATATTTGATTGGCAAATGTACCAAATCACAATTAGTTAAGCCTACCCGCTTTGGGCTCCCTGATAGGGCAAAGCGGGTTTTTCAAATGTCTGTAAAGTTTGATAATAAACAAATATTAGGTTTGAAACAATACAAAAATCACCTTTTACTTTGAAGTTCAAGAACCTTGCTTAAAAAATAAAACCGAAATTGTTGCGATACAAATCCAAAAACTACAATTTTCGACCGTTCTTCGAAAACCTACCCGCTTAGGGCCACCCTCCCCTATACCAAGAGAATTTTTCTTGTTCTGTTTCATTATCTCCATCTCAAATATTTACGGAGCCCACCGAGAACGTAACACTCAAAAAGGAAAAAACGCCCTCAAAACGCCCCCCCCCCCCACTCCCATCCCTCCCGACACTCCCACCAATTTTCCTGACTCAGAATGTGCAGTTATCTCATTCCTTTGTAACCATTCCTGCGTTAATCCTTTGTGGCAGTATTTCAAAAAAAGGCATAATTTAAAAAAAAAAAAAAAAACGATTTTGATGTCACAATAATATGGAAAAATTCAGTTTGCAAATAATTTTTATTTTATAATTTATAAAATGAATTTTAACGTGGGACACAAACAGGTGACTGAAAAAAAAATGGTGTGGTGTCATAACGCTACTAATTTGCCAATACTGTTGAAGCTTGAATTAAAGACCGGGTTGAAAAGTTTTGGTTGGCTACTGTTTGAATTCTCTACGCGCTATTTATCATTCAGGTAGACAAAATGGGAAGATTCAGCACCTTATGATTATTCCATTTAAGTCACCAGAACTAACACCGTGTGATTTCTTCCTGTTGGATATGCAAAGGGTTACTGTGTTAGGAACCCCTTTACCTGCTAATCTTGACCAACTGAAAAGTTGGATCACTGAAGCATTTGCTTCTGGGATTGCGTTGATGCAATAACGTGTAGGACAGGAATTTGAATACAGATGTGGTATCGGTCAAGCTTCAGGTGATGGACACGTAGAATTCTTCATAATGGTTTAATCCTGAAATGCTTGATTTAAAAAAAAACTGTTTTAAACAGGTTTTTTGACTTGAAACATTGATAACAGTTGCAAAATGACTTAATATTAAAGCAATGGTAAAATTTATTTGTCCCAGAATTAAAAGAAGTAGTTATTTTCAAACTCACTAAACTAAGAAAAAAAAAAGTTCTACAGTTGCGAATTGTAAAAAAAAAAGAAATCTACTTTTGCTTTCCATCATATTGGTGCATTTGCAAGTTTAAAATGCATTCAATACCAACTGCACTGTTTCTTGGTTATTGGGATCTGCAGAGATTCAATTTGTTGTTCTTTTAGTATTTTAGACGAATAAATTGGATATGTTGCCAAATGGCAACACGACGCATTTAATGGTTAAGTATGCAAAAAAAATTTGTACCATTTTTACTTCTAAAAATATGCACATTTGAAAAATCTACCATTCTTTTTGAATCACCCTTCATATCCGTGGTCCTTGAAAGGTTAAACGTTTAAGTGCAATCATAATACAACCCTGCGGCCTTTGTTTGCAATCTACGAAGATCAAAACATAACCCAAATGCCTTTTTGCAGAAATCCACATTCGAATGGGGAGGGAGGGGAACTCACATTCGATAAGGTGAAATTCAAAATGTCTACTCGGGCTTTCTCCTTGCGAAATTCCATGCGATGCTATTGCCCCGTCGCGGTTTTGGGAACAGCGCATTCACAACTATCGTCTGCGAAGCGCTTCACAAACACCACGCTCGTTCGGAGAGGGCTTAAACAAATTTGTATTCGAAAAATATACCCCAAGATGCTCCTCTCTCTTCAGTTTATGTTCACGAACTTTTCCCTTTCAATTCCTTTCTCTCAATTCTTTATGCCCGAACGTGTAATTGTCTTTATGCGAAGCACGATCGCGCACGGGCAGCTTGAATATTTACTACCAGTTCGAAGACCGAATATTCTTTTCCATACCGTAAGAAATGAAGAAAATGTATTAAGTTCAATTCAGACTTCGCTTTTTTTTCGCCGAAAAGTATATTTTGAGGAGAATTTTGATGAATTTCTTTACATCGATTTCAGTTTTAATATTCATCTCGTACAGCTGAAAAACCTGCAGCAACTCGTTTTGACATTGGGTTTTGTTTCCGCTTCTGTGTATGAAGTCATTAAATATTTTCATTCTGTATCGATGGGCTAGTTTTTTAATTAAATAAAACTTATTACAATTCTTCTTATCTCTATTTCCCTTTTATCTGTTAAAGTAAAATAGTAATACAATTTTAAAAACACGTATATAACTATTCTTTTTTAATGAAAAAATCGCCATGAGCTCAATATAAATAACTTTTTCTTTTGCTAGAAACTATTTTCATCAGCAGTGACTACATTTCGTTTAGTGTGATCTTCGCAGTGGTGGTTAACTAATGGAAGATAATATTATCTTTACTAATAATAAAGCTGAAAGTCTCTCTGTCCGGAGGATGTCTGGATCTCTGTGACGCGCATAGCGCCTAGACCGTTCGGCCGATTTTCATGAAATTTGGCACAAAGTTAGTTTGTAGCAGGTGGTGTGCACCTCGAAGCGATTTTTTGAAAATTCGATGTGGTTCTTTTTCTATTCCAATTTCAAGAACAAAAATATCATAAGATGGACGAGTAAACTACGAAATTATCCTAACGTGGAACCGTAACATGGGCACAAGCCAATTGGCGAGATACGAAATTATCATAACGTGGAACCGTAACATAGGTACAAGCCAATTGGCGAGAAAATTCACCATACATCATTTGTAAATATACAGGCGAACCAAAAGACCTTTTAATTTTTCTATTACGGGCAAAGTCGTGCGGGTACCACTAGTTGATTAAATAAAAGGAAAGAGTTCACTAGAAATTTAATTTATACATAAATTTTTTTTGTCTTTTTTTTTGATGGAAAACAATAAAATAACTATGCAGTTTGTATATTTCATTGCAAATTCCGTAACTTATAATGATGCATAAATAAAATTTAAGCACGTTGAATTTCTATAGCTGTTCCTGAAAAAATCTCCCACGTACTTTTTCGTTGTTCCTAATAAAATCCCGAAATAAAAAATTCCAAATGCGCATTAAAACAATTTATGTGTAAAGATTATTATGCGATATCCTTTTCTTTTTTATTCACTAATTTCTTTATTTGATTTTTTTTTTTTTTTTTTTTTGGATTCAAATTTGCGAAGGTGCAGCAGTATGAATGTCTTGGCGCTTCTCATTCAATTCCTTTGTGATTGATAGATAGCATGTCACGTGATTCAATGCCTCAGGTAAAGCTTTACCACGAAGAGAAAGCGGATGACCTTGAAGAGAAAACATCATTTTGTATCATTTGAAATATGTAGAATCAGCCAGAAAGCGCCAAGTAGTTACAGACGTACTCAGTAATCTTATCTATTACAAAATAATAATAAACAACCTAGCACAGATGATACAAATTATAGTTCTGCTTCAAGGTCATCTACCATCTCTTCGTGGTCAAACTATAGCGAGTGGACCTTAGATAAAGCGATGTCACGTTGCCATGGTTTGCAGTAAGTTTTGCTTGCTTTGTGATTGTTAGATAGCGAATCATGTGATCTGTTGTTTTATGTGGCTAGTGGATCTGGGTGAAGCGATATCGCGTTGCACTTTCTTGGAGTTCGTTTTACGCATTTGTGATTGATAGATAGCGAGTCACGTAATCAGTTTTTTTTTTTTTTTTTTTTTTTTTTTTTTTTTTTTTGTGGCTAGTGAACATCAGGTAAAGCGATACTGGTATTTGATCCGTTGAACTTAAGCTGGACCGAATTAATTTTAAAAACTTTTTTTTTGTAATTATGAATCATTATACTTAGCATTTTATCCCATTTTCAAATTCCTCTTACTGATAGTAAGCGTGCTAGCGTGTTAGTTGCCAATTTTTAGCCAAATAGTCAGAAGTTGGTTTCCAAAAACAGAATGAAATTTCGTGATTATAAAATAGGTATGTAGAAGATAACAAAAACTCTTGGTTTTAACTTTCTCTCCTTTTCCACGTTTTCCTATGTTACCTACAAAAATGGTATCAGAAGGTAAAAAGTTTAAAGCAGACAGGCAGACTGTTTTCCCTGCGTAGAGACTGCACGCGCAAGGAAACGACTTCTACAGAAATAATTTACCTCCAAAAGCCGTCACCAAAACTGACGGCAAAATAAGTTGGCGACATTTAGTGACGAAATCTTAATATTCCAAGCAAAGTGGATAAATGACAATGTGTTGTTGAAATTGAAGAATAAAAAATAATCCTGCTGATGTTATGTCTGTCCTTTTTTGTTTGGTATTTGACGGATTGTTTTGCGCTTTTTTCGAGTTTTAGACGTATTCATTGGTTAAAAAAAATTAAGTAAAATTTCACGAAATTGATTGAATTTGAAGTTTAAAAATAATAATTATCCAATAATATTTTGTGTAGATTAACCTCAAAAAGTTTTTTTTTTTTTTTTTTTTTTTGACAGAAAATGAACAAATAAGGAAAATATTATAGTGTAAGCTATTTTTCGCAATTTCAGATGGGATAGGTGACTTTGGATAAGGGGGATGGGTCGGTAGTTGTAATGTTGCAATACTTTTTTAAAACATTCAAACAAAATGATAAACGATCGGATTACATGTTTATTCTGAAATTCAGAACATTAAAATCGAATGAAATCAAACTGTCCTACTTACAAACATAACATGAAAAAATTGAACATATCACCTTTTCCACGCTTAAAAAAGAATACGACAAAGAATTCGCAGCAAACTTACAGCTAGTCACTAAAATGCACCACGTGGCTTACAAAAGACTCCATACAGGAGCCATCCATAATAAACAAGTTTAGTTATAGCACTAGTCTATCTATTTTTACTAGAACGGATCTCAGATGGCCATTAGAAATGAAATAATGCGCTATGCCCGTGCAGACACATATTATGTATGGTGTGTAACACACATCCTCATATATAATACCCAACGATCGAGTAACGCTCCAGACGTCATCAACAATGAAACTCGCTCCACGGTATGATAATTTGATAATATGTTTTGGTATTGTGACAAGGCTGAACTGGATATGGTAATTTGAACTGTTTTAGTGGTTATACTGTGTCATTCCAGGGGAATGAAGAAACAAAAAAGTGGTCATCACTACGCTATCTACTGGAGTTTAAGGGTAATTCAGTGGATTTAGGGTTAAAAGTTAAAATTTTAACAATCAAAATATCACCGAACAGGCAATCGCTTCACTCAGATGTAGAAGCAACTTTCACCCGTCATATCTTGACAGCAATTTTCTAGTTTTATGTACATTTTTGTACGATGCGTGTAAGAGAGAGACTAAGACAAATAGATATATGAAACAAAGAAACCGTCAAACCTCAATTCTGTATCCATCACTCAGCAACAGTATTTTGAATCGGAAAAAAAATGACGGGAAAACAAAACACTTTATTACTGACGTCTTTCATCAGTAATCCCGACACTTCATAAGAACTTCTTACAAAGGGGGAAGATGCAGACAGTGACGCAAAAGACTGCCGCATCTCATAGAACGATTTATTTGCTCTGTTTCTCTGAGAAATCGCTGTCGTGAACTATCAGCGGGAGCTCCGCGGTGATGAAACGCCCTATCTTAGGGCAACCAACGACGCCGGAGGAAGGTTTTAAGAGGTTAAGCTCCCCAACTTGGGGAATGTTGCTTTTTCCGAGTAAGTCTTGGGATATCTGTAATCCGATGCATCAGTTCTTAGAACTTTGTTATTTTACTTGTCGCGACGATCGAGTTATTATTATTATTGTTATTATTAACGGGTGGTTTCTAAAATTTATTGCTTAACAAAAAAGTGTCCATTGTTCTTCAAATCATTAGGCACTATTTAAAATTTCTGAAAGATTTAAATATTATTTTCTTTTGCCTTGCGTAAAAATTTCGTTTTTACTTCCTTTTACAAAAAAGAAAGCATTGTATTCGCAAAAAAAATTTCACTCAAAAATCGACCTTAATTTCCATTTTGCTCATCCCCGAATGAATGTTGAGTTTTTTTTTTCGACTCGACCACACGTGGATAAGTGCCTAAGAACGTATAGACACGCGAAATATCCATTTTGACGATTCCCGAGTTAGTTACAAAAAGTTTTCTCGTGACGTCTGTATGTACGTATGTATGTATGTGCGTATGTATGTCAAATAACTCAAGAACGGTATGTCCTAGAACGTTGAAATTTGGTACGTAGACTCCTAGTGAGGTCTAGTTGTGCATCTCCCCTTTAGGTTGCATTTGGGCGTTTCTAAGGAGGTCTTTTGCCCCTTTTGGGAGGGAAATCATTGTTAATTTCGATGTAAACTCAAGTGGTGTTGCAATTTGTTGGACACTTCGCGATATATAGCCAGTCTTTTGGTCGCCAAGTTTTGTCGCCAACTAGGCAACAAATTTGGCGATTTTCTTTTTTAATCTGGTTTCAATTTGGCCACTGTTGGTGTTAATTAGAGAGTAAACTATTGAATCACATTAAAATTGCCAGTAACGGGGAAATGACGTTAAATTGGAGTAAAAGGAAGTCATGTGATGCACACATCAGCTCGTTTTTTTAATCCAACCGTTGAAGCCACTGGCCAATTGGCTGAGAAAAAATAAATAAAAGGCTCGGTGGTCTCAAAAGGAGCCACTATGTCTCAAATGGGTATTGTGTTTCATTTGTAAACTAAGGCAGTGAAATGTTTCATTAACAAACTTCCTGTCATATCCAATAGTGTTGTGAGCATGTGTCATTACATCATGAATTTATTTGATTTTCGTCCATTCCACATGAAATGCATCATTCTTGCACGTGGTTGCTCTACTGCAAGTGAAAAAACAAAGTGTAGTAACTTCTGTAACAACATTTCCGCGAAAGACTCTTGTGTAGAAACTATTAGCATGATATTAGCATTAAGCCACCAGACCGTAGGGTTTTTTTGTTTTTTTTTTCTTTCAACAAAATTACCTGTTTGAAAATATAAAAAACGAGCTGATGTGTGCATCACATACATGACTTCCTTTTACTTCAATTTTAATGTCATTTTTCCCATTATTGGCAATTTTAATGTGATTCAATAGTTTACTCTCTAAATACCACCACCAGTGGCCAAATTGAAACCAGATTTTAAAAAAAAAAAATTTTTAATCGCTAAATCTGTCGTCAAATTGGCGACAAAACTTGGCGACCAAAAGACAGGCGATATATCGCTAAGTGTCCGCCAAATTATAACACCACTTGAGTATCTATCGAAATTAACAATGATTTCCCCCCAAAAAGGGGCAAAAGACCCCTTTAGGAACACCCGAATGCAACCAAAAGGGGAGGCGCACAACTAGACACCACTAAGGAGTCTACGTACCAAATTTGAACTTTCTAAGACATACCGTTCTTGAGTTATGCGACATACATACGCACATACATACGTACATACGGACGTCACGAAAAAATTCGTTGTAATTAACTCGGGAGTCGTCAAAATGGATATTTCGGGTGGCTGTACGTTCCTAGAAATATATCCACGTGTGATCGGATCGAAAAAAAACACAACATTTATTCGGGGGCGAGAAAAAAGGGAAATAAAGGCCGAATTTTGAGTAAAAATTCTTTTGCGAATACAATGCTTCCTTTTTTGTAAAAGGACATCCACACAACTTTTTCTGAAGCTTCTCTATACCATACTTAGCAATTTAATAAACTTGAGTGCAAAAGGGAGCGAACTAATGAGTGTAGCTTCAGACATTAAATTATTCCCTCCAATTAAAAGACGCTACTTGAAGCACGAGATGAAAAGGGCCATATTTTAATCAAATCAAAATTAATGTATGCTTTCCAATTAACAGATTGTCACAGGATTCGTCGCTCGTGAAAGCTCTCGGGAAGGAATCTGCTTCTCGTTGAAAAGTTTCTTCTTGAATAAAATTGCCTGGGATCGTTTTCAGTTGATTGAAAAATATATGATTGAAAACAAGCAAGGGAGATAAAAGTGTGTGCTGTTAACAAATTTTCACCGACTGCTTGTTTTATTATTACTATTCATTCTTTCATTTACTAAATGTTGTTTATCTGGAAGATGCTTCATAACAATATTGTTTTAAGTGAAATAAAATCAAGGCGGATGAAAGCTATTGAATAGTTTTGTATAAAAATTCCAATCTTAAAAGCGTTAGTTTGTCCAAAGATTCATTTATTATCTCCAAAAACAAATTGCAGTAATTTTTCTTAAAAGAAGATAAATATAAACAACTGTGTCGTCTAGATTCTTAAATATTGTAGCCGCATTGGTAAAAAAAAAAAAAAAGAAATATTATCATTTTAAGCAGTTTTGAAGTTTTGGACTACGAAATTATTTTATGAAAATCGATTCAGATTGTTTTTACTTCCTTTTACAAAAAAGGAAGTATTGTAATCGCAAAAAAAAAAAAAAATTTCACTTAAATTCGGCCTTAATTTCCATTTTTCTCGCCCCCGAATGAATGTTGAGTTTTTTTTTTTTCGATCCGATCACACGTGAATATATGCCTAGGAACGTACAGCCACCCGAAATATCCATTTTGACGACTCCCGAGTTAATTACAACGAATTTTCTCGTGACGTCCGTATGTACGTATGTATGTGCGTATGTGTGTATGTGTGTATATATCTCGCATAACTCAAAAATGGTGTGTCCTAGAAAGTTGAAATTTGGTACGTAGACTCCTAGTGGGGTCTAGTTGTGCACCTTCCCTTTTGGTTGCATTCGGATGTTCCTAAGGGGGTCTTTTGCCTCTTTTTGAGGGGAAATCATTGTTAATTTCTATGTAAACTCAAGTTGTGTTATAATTTGTCGGACACTTGGCGATATATCGCCAGTTTTTTGGTCGCCAACTTGGTGACAAATTTGGCGTTTTTTTTTTCTTTTTTACTTTCTTCTATGTCTAATATATAGAAGAAAGGTATTGGATTCGTGCAAATTTTCGAATTTCGAATTTTGACGGATTCGAACGTTTTGAGGTGTGCTGAGTCCATTTCGACCATTTTTGGAAAATGTCTGTCTGTCTGTATGTGTGTGTGTATGTGTGTGTGTATGTGTGTGTGTGTGTGTATGTGTGTCACGTCTGTGTGTGACCAGTTTTTTGTGGCCGCTCTACAACAAAAACTACCGCATGAAATCGAACGAAATTTAGTACACGTATGTGCCCCTATGTGAACTTGTGCCCATTAGTTTTTGGCGCGAATTCCTCCAAGGGGGGTGGAGCAATGGGACGTTTTTCGAGTTACGCTTGCTTGCTATTCCTCAGGAAGTAACTAGCGGAATCAAACAAAATTTGGTCCATATGTTGGTATTAACAGGAACAGGTGCTGATTCAATTTTGGTGTCAACAACTCAAACGGGGATTGAGCTATAGAACGTTTTTTGTCGTCAATTGTGACTGCTGTATCTCAAGAAATAATGAACGGAATGAAAGAAAAATTTATCGGCAAGTAGCCCTTAGTGGGTATAAGAGCTGATTTTATTTTTGTGTCAACAGCTAAAAAGGGGGTAGCGCAATCACCCGTTCTTTTTTTCCATTTTGAGTGCCCTATCTCAAGAAGTAATGCTACGTTCTGGTTGAAATTTGGAATATATGTGAATCCATATGTAAACAGGCTTTGGTTCAATTTTGACGCCGATCGCTCCAAGAGGTGTTGATTTTTTTTTTTTTTTTTTTTTTTTTTGCGAATAAAAATATTTTTATTAATGCAACATTAAGAAAGATAAATCGTAATAGATTGTCGTCTGCGTATTTCTCGTGATTTTAATTGTATGGAAATGATAGGAAATATTATCTCAATGATTTAAAATTTTTAACTGTTGCCATCTTATGTTTGTTAACAAATAAAATATTTGTAATTAATTCAAGCAATGCTTTTAAAATAACTTTCAATTTTCGCTCTTTGCTTTGCTTTTGCAATAATTCAGACATTGGAATAGTCGTCAAGTTTTTGCATGTGTAATTTTGTTTTTGTTGGGAATATTGCTTCCTCGTCAAGCATGGGGAGGGATCAGAAAAAAAAAAAAAAAGAAAAATATAGAAGAAAGTTTCGTGATGGCCACAACATACTAGTTTTTTTTTAAATTTGGTTTCAATTTGTCCACTGTTGGAGATATTTAGAGAGTAAACAATTGAATCACATTAAAATTGCCAATAATGGGGAAATGACATTAGATTGGAATAAAAGGAAGTCATGTGATGCACACACATCAGCTCGTTTATAAGGCGAAGCAGATATTTAGCCCGTGACATTGCCATACAAACTGCTACTCAGATAATAAAATTCAAATTTTCTCTACTTCTTCATTAAAACGACAGTCCCGGGTGGGCCCTGGCTTTTTTAAGAATTTTCCTCCATGGCTCTCTTTTCTTGATCATGGTTTTCCTGCTATTCACTCTCAGGTTGACGCAATCCTTTTCTAGATAGTAAACCCATCTCAGATTTAGTCAGTCACTAGTTCTAGGTTCAGTGGGCTTGGCCAACAGCAATTTCTATTGAACGTTCACTGTTCAATTTAATAACAAGGCCAGTTCATTTAAATCTGAATTTTTATAAATTTGGCACCGTAAATGTATAAATTTGAGCATCCATGCCAATCCCTATTAACTTGTGTTCTTCCTTAGGTCGCTCTTAGTATCGGTCGCGCAAATAGGGGAGGGTGGCCCAAAGCGGGTAGGTCGCCTAAAGCGTATAGGCCTTCGTATGCCAAATGGTGTGTAAGCGACGATGCATGCATGTCGTGTTTACATGAACGACCCCGAGTTTTTATCAGTCCCAGTGAAGCAGCAGTGAAGCTTTATGGCGCAACCAGGATTAAAATTAAAAAATGACGCATTTCTTTTTTTTTAAAAAAAATGAAGTTTTGTAACTTGTGATTTGCTGGAGACTAGCTAATTGTTTTGACTGTCAATAATATTACGTTATTCTGACACCATCCACTTTCCCATTTCGTTTGTTTCTTTTTTACTTTCTTCTATATCTAATATATAGAAGAAAGTATTGGATTCGTGCAAATTTTCGAATTTCGAATTTTGACGGATTCGAACGTTTTGAGGTGTGCTGAGTCCATTTCGACCATTTTTGGAAAATGTCTGTCTGTCTGTATGTGTGTGTGTATGTGTGTGTGTGTGTGTGTATGTGTGTCACGTCTGTGTGTGACCAGTTTTTTGTGGCCGCTCTACAACAAAAACTACCGCATGAAATCGAACGAAATTTGGTACACATATGTGCCCTTATGTGAACTTGTGCCCATTAGTTTTTGGCGCGAATTCCTCCAAGGGGGGTGGAGCAATGGGACGTTTTTCGAGTTACGCGTGCTTGCTATTACTCAGGAAGTAACTGGCGGAATCAAACAAAATTTGGTCCATATGTTGGTATTAACAGGAACAGGTGCTGATTCAATTTTGGTGTCAATAACTCAAACGGGGGTTGAGCTATAGAACGTTTTTTGTCGTCAATTGTGACTGTTGTATCTCAAGAAATAATGAACGGAATGAAAGAAAAATTTATCGGCAAGTAGCCCTTAGTGGGTATAAGAACTGATTTTATTTTTGTGTCAACAGCTAAAAAGGGGGGTAGCGCAATCACCCGTTCTTTTTTTCCATTTTGAGTGCCCTATCTCAAGAAGTAATGCTACGTTCTGGTTGAAATTTGGAATATATGTGAATCCATATGTAAACTGGCTTTGGTTCAATTTTGACGCCGATCGCTCCAAGAGGTGTTGATTTTTTTTTTTTTTTTTTTGCTAATAAAAATATCTTTATTAATGCAGCAATAAGAAAGATAAATCGTAATAGATTGTCGTCTGCGTATTTCTCGTGATTTTAATTGCATGGAAATGATAGGAAATATTATCTCAATGATTTAAAATTTTTAACTGTTGTCATCTTATGTTTGTTAACAAATAAAATATTTGAAATTAATTCAAGCAAGGCTTTTAAAATAACTTTCAATTTTCGCTCTTTGCTTTGCTTTTGCAATAATTCAGACATTGGGATGGTCGTCAAGTTTTTGCACGTGTAATTTTGTTTTTGTTGGGAATATTGCTTCCTCGTCAAGCATGGGGAGGGATCAGAAAAAAAAAAAGAAAAATATAGAAGAAAGTTTCGTGATGGCCACAACATACAAGTTAAATTTAAGGTTAAAATTATTGAAATAAAAAACGTGCCTTCGAGCAAAGCGGATCGGGCGAAGCGGGTATAGGAATATATTTATTTATAATTTCTTGACTCGGATGCTGACTTAGATTTTCTATATTTCAATAGGATAAGTATAACTTCAAAAAGGTTTATTTTAGGATGGCAATTAATTATATTAATTTAATCAGTTCTTTCTTTATGTTTTATAGACAAAGGTGCTGACTTTAAATTGGATAAGTACAACTTTTATATATATATATATATATATATATATATATATATATATATATATATATATATATATATATATATATATATTATAATGACAGGTTTCTAGTCAATTATTTTAATCATTTATAACTTCATATTTGATTGGCAAATGTACCAAATCACAATTAGTTAAACCTATCCGCTTTGGGCTCCCTTGTAGGGCAAAGCGGATTTTTCAAATGTCTGTAATGTTTGATAATAAATAAATATTGGGTTTGAAATAATACAAAAATCACTTTTTATTTTGAAGTTTAAGAACCTTGCTAGAAAATAAAACCGAAATTCACAAACTACAATTTTCGAGCGTTCTTCGAAACCCTACCCGCTTTCGGCCACCCTCCCCTACACCAAGAGCATTTTTCTTGTTTTGTGTCATTATCTCCATCTCAAATAATTACGAAGCCTACCGAGAACGCAACGCTCAAAGAGGAAAAAGCACCCTCAAAACGCCCTCCCCCCCCCCCTCCCGTCACTCCCGCCAATTTTCCTAACTCAGAATGTGCAGTTATCTCATTCCTTTGTAACCATTCCTGCGTTAGCCCTTTGTGGCAGAGTTTCAAAAAAAAGACAGAATTTGAAAAAAAAAAAACTTTTTCTTTCTTATACTAAATTAAGATTTTGATGTCTCAATAATATGGAAAAAAAATTTAATTTGCAAATTACTTGTATTTTATAATTCAACATGGGACACATATAGCGTGACTAAAAAATAATGATTCGGTATCATAACGCTACTAATTTGACAATGCTGTTGGAGCTTGAATTAAAGAGCGGGTTGAAAAGTTTTAATTGGCTACCGTTTGAATTCCCTACGCGCTATTTATCATTCAGTTAGACAAAATGGAAATCAAGGGAGGGAAGATTCAGCACCTCATGATTATTCCATTTAAGCCACCAGAACTAAGACCGTGTGATTTCCTCCTGTTGGATATGCAAAGGGTACTGCGTTAAGAATCCTTTTACCTGCTAATCTTGACCAACTGAAAAGTTGGATCACTGAAGCATTTGCTTCTGTGATTGCGTTGATACAATAACGTGTAGGGCAGGAGTTTGAATACAGGTGTGGTATCGTTCAAGTTTCAGGTGATAAATGGTCTTCAGAATTGTTTAACCCAGAAATGCTTCATTAAAAAAAAACTATTTCAGACAGGTTCTTTGTTTCAAACTATAAGAAAAATACTTTTAAAAACCGAAGTTTAATTTAGGGTTGGTTTATGGTTAAACAACCACTTGGCAACATCAGGCTTTAACAAAAAAAAAATTAACAAATATTTTACCGTCAAATGTCCCAAAACATTGATGAAAGTTGCAAAAATGCCTTAATATTAAAACAACGGTAAAATTTTATTTGTCCCAGAATTAATAGAAGTGAATATTTTCAAACTAACTAAACTAAGAAAAAAAAAAGTCTTACAGCTGCGAATTGTGAAAAACAAAAAGAAATCTACTTTTGTTTTCCATCATATTGGTGCATTTGCATGTTTAAAATGCATTTAATACCAAACGCACTGGGTGTTTCTTGGTTATTGGGATCTGCAGAGATTCAATTTGTTGTTCTTTTAGTATTGTTACAAATTCTGTAAATAGAAATTATTTTTGTGATAAATTTGTCGTAATCTAGCTAAATTTGGTGATTATTAAATTATCTTTCATCTAAAATTATTGTAGTAACGTAACCTGTAAATAGTTTCTTGTAATGAATGTACAACCCCCGTACATTTGGCTGATGTATACGGTCCCCTCATTTCTGAATGATAAAATTTGTGAATGGAAAGAAATAAAATAACGGTCTACGATTTTCGGGAATCTTGTGGAATATTTGAGAGTTCTCTTTTGATGTCTATAAATTGCGTCCCGCATGATAAAAAGTCAGTCTCGAGTTAGTTTTTGCTTGTGAATCGTTGCAGCGGTACGAAGGACGGCATGTATTGCTCTGTCTTGTGAAGCCTTTCGAGCTGTATTTTTGCGTATTTCGATGTAAATACGTGTGTAACCGTTGAGTTTACTGTGTTCATTGATATTTGCTTAATTGCTGATGATTAATTTAGCAGTTGTTAACGATCTTTCCTGTGCATTTTGTAAATAAACCTCCTGTGTTTTTCTCAAGAACTGTGTCATCCTTTCAAGAAAGTTGGAAGTCGCACCGGATCCGTTACAGTTTTTTTAGACGAATAAATTGGATATGTTGCCAAATGGCAACACGACGCATTTAATAGTTAAGTATGCAAAAAAATGTACCATTTTTACTCCTCAAAATATGCGCATTTGAAAATCTACCATTCTTTTTGAATCACCCTTCATATCCGTGGTCCTTAAAAGGTTAAATGTTTAAGTGCAATCATAAAACAAACCTGCGGCCTTTGTTTACTATCTACGAAGATCAAAACATAACCCTAATGCCTTTTTGCAGAAATCCACATTCGAATGGGGAGGGAGGGGAACTTTCATTCGATAAGGTGAAATTCAAAATGTCTACCTCGGGCTTTCTCCTTGCGAAATACCACGACGCTATTGCCCCGTCGTGGTTTTGGGAACAGCGCATTCACAACTATCGTCTGCGAAGCGCTTCACAAACACCACGCTCGTTCGGAGAGGGCTTAAACAAATTTGTATTCGAAAAATATACCCCAAGATGCTCCTCTTTCTTCAGTTTATGTTCACGAACTTTTCCCTTCCAATTCCTTTCTCTCAATTCTTTATGCCCGAACGTGTAATTGTCTTTATGCGAAGCACGATCGCGCACGGGCAGCTTGAATATTTACTACCAGTTCGAAGACCGAATATTCTTTTCCATACCGTAAGAAATGAAGAAAATGTATTAAGTTCAATTCAGACTTCTCTTTTTTTTCGTCGAAAAGTATATTTTGAGGAGAATTTTGATGAATTTCTTTACATCGATTTCAGTTTTAATATTCATCTCGTACAGCTGAAAAACCAGCAACAACTCGTTTTGACATTGGGTTTTGTTCCCGCTTCTGTGTATGAACTCATTAAATAAATTCATTCTGTATCGATGTGCTAGTTTTTTAATTAAATAAAACTTATTACAATTCTTCTTATCTCTATTTCCCTTTTATTTGTTAAAGTAAAATACAGTAATACAATTTAAAAAACACGTATATTACTGTACTCTTTTTTTAATGAAAAAAATAGCCGTGAGCTCAATATAAATAACTTTTTTTTTTTTTTTTGCTGGAAACTATTTTCATCAGCAGTGACTACAGTGGCTCCCAAAAGTGTTCGTACACCTGGAAATTTTGTAGTTGAACCAAAATAACGCAACACTGAATTCGAATATGAACTCCAATTTTTTTTCACACCATTCCTATGCCATTTTGAATAAATCCCAGTAGTTTTTTTTTTTTTAAATATTGCCACATTTTATTTTTGAAATTTGTCAAAAAACGAAGAGACAGAGAAAAGATACGCCATAAAAGTCATCGTACACTGAAATATTTTCGAATAAATTCATAATTAACATTATCATATGTGGTTTTTTTATTATTTTTGCATTGTAATGATACTATAAAGTCATTTGCCTTTAATTTTTTGTGTATTTTTTCCCTAATATTCTGCTTATTATTTTTAAATGACAAGTATGCGTAGAAAACAACAAACACGATTCAAAATTTGATTTTTTTCCCTTCACAGTAGCCGTAAATTGGTTTGAAATGTCTCTAAATTGGTTAATTTATACCGTTCTATAGTGAAGTGCTTGATAAAATGCTTTAATCGGATCAAAAACAAGGTAAGAAAAGGTCAACTGGCAAAGTTGACAAAGCGTGATCGGAGGTTTACAGTTAAAAAAACGTGAAAAATACACATTTCAGAACTGAAAAAGTTTCTGCAGAATTGAATGAAACATTTTACGTTCAATTTTTACCTAAAATTGTTCGCCAAGGTTTCTGATTAGCTGGATTAAATGAAACCTCTTCCCACAGAAATTTTCTTGTTCGTGCGAAAAACAGTAAGCTTGCGCTTTCCGTCGTAAAATCAATGATAAATAAGCTCAAAACGTTTTGGAACAACGTCTTACTTATAGATGAAAATAAATTCAACATTTTGGGTTAAATTGTTGAATAATTGTAAATGGAAGAAAAAAATGAGGAATTTAATCTTAAGAACTTAGTTGAATCAGTTAATCAGGACGATGAAGCTGTTCTTGTGTGAGGGTGCATCTCAGCATCAGTACTTAGAAATTTGGAATGTTTTGGTGAAATAATGAATTATGCTGTTCATTTAAATATTTTAAAAAACAATTTTAAACTATTAGCCCAAAATTTGGTAATCGGAAACAACTTTGTTTTTTATCAAGATAGCGATAAGAAGCACACGTTCGCGTTTGGTGCCTCAAAATTTGTCCTTAAGCTTAGAAATATCTCCTCAATCGCCAGATTTAAACTTAATGGAACATATTTGGAGATATCTGGTGGCTAGATTTCGAAAATACACCATTGAAACAAAAAACGAACTAGAAACAGTAAGACTAGTAGTGCAACTGAACACTTACTCAGAAATTGCACAAAAAAAGAAAGAAAAAACAATGAAATCTCTTCCCAGACTTTTAAAAGCTGTTGTTGTTACTGCATGATATTCTACTAAATAATAACTTAGTAAAAAAAATAAATTTTTTACTAATTTTTTGACATTTTTTCAAAGCGTACGGAGACTTTTGTGAAATAAAATTTCCGGCACTTTTTGGTTTTTGATTTTTAAAAAATTAAGTTTTAATGTTTTATTAAACATTTTCATGCAGTTTTGTTAAAAATAGATCATAGATCTTATAATAAAATACCTATTCTGAAATATTAATTCTAACCTATGGATAGAGGCCTATTTCATTGAAAGTCCTAGGTGTACGAACACTGTTGGGAGCCACTGTATATCTTGTTTTGTTTGATCATCTGCAGTGGCAGTTCACTAATGGAAGACAATATTAACTTTTAAATAAAAGGAAAGACTTCACTAAAAATTTAATTTGTACATAGATTTTTTTTTCGTTTTTTATTTAAGATAGACAGACATGAAGATAACTTAAACTATTTTGAAACGTAAAATGACTATGTAGTTTCTGTATTTCATTGGAAATTTCTTAACTTACAATGTAACATAAATAAAATCTAAGCACGTTGAATATAGCTGCTTCTGAACAAAATCCCCCACTACATTTTCGTTGACAATAATAATCTAACAAAATTAAAACTTCCAAATGCGCATTAAAACAATTTATGTCTAAAGATTATTATGCGATGTTCTTTACTTTTTTATTTATTTATTTCCTTATTTGATTTTTTTGTTTCCAAGTTTGTGAAGGTGCATTGCCAAAGTTGTCTCTTCTCATTAAAATCCTTTGTGATTGATAGATAGCAAATCACGTGATTCAATGCATCCGGTAGCGAGTAGACCTTCGACAAGGCGATGTCATGTTGCCATGGTTTATAATTAGTTTTGCAGTTAATATTTGGTAATTAGTTTTGATTGTTAAGCAGCGAATCATTTCATCTAATTTTTATGTGGCTAGCGGATCTAGGGCAAGCGATGTCGCTTTGCACTTTGTTCAAGTTCGTTTTATACACTTTGTAATTGGTAGATAATGAGTCACGTGATTAGTTGCCTTTTGTAACGAGTGAACTTTAGGTAAGGCTGTAGTGGTATTTGGTCTCTCCTATATCCGTTGAACTTGAGCTAGACCGAAGTAATTTTAAAGGCTTATATATTGTAATTATGAATGAGTATACTTAAAATTTTACCTCACTTCAAAATTCCTCGTATTGATAGTAAGAGTGTTAGTTGCAAATTTGGACGCAAATTGGCAGAAATTGTTTTCCAAAAACAGATAGAAATTTCGTGATTATAAAATAGATTCGTGATATATTTTTTTTTTTTTTTTTTTTTTTTTTTGAGCAATCACGATTGCTTATTGTTCTCATTTGACCGTTTTTGGTGTCCGTGCCTTTTTCAGCTTGGACCAGGTGTTCTCTGCTGCACCACCGCTCACCGTCCTCTGCAGGCGCGGCTCCGAGCACTGCCTCCTGGAATCCGTTTCTCCTTGTCGATGGCGTCCATGTCCTACACACTCTCACACACGCTCATACACAAGCCTTTACACACATACACACATGCCTACGTGCATACACACAGTTCTACGCACACACACAAGCCTACACATGCACGCACGCGCGCCTTCACACACGCACACAACTATACACACGTAACCACAGTTTATAGGAGCCGTTTCTATAAACAATAATCCCCAATGGGCGGGGTCCTGTCACAACCCGTGATTACGAAAAACATAATTTCAATTCAAAATTTCAGAATTCAAGTTAATTTTCTTTTTTTTTTTTTTTTTTTGACAGCAAATGAAATGAACAAAAAAAAGTATGTTTGGGACTGTCGGTTTTGAATATATTACATTACTCCGGCATCATCTTCACTCAAACCATATACCAAACCAATTTAAATCACTGAGCGCCAAATCAGACGATAATAATAATAATAAAAAAGCAGTTTCAACAAACCTAATTGGAATGACTAAATAAAGTTAATTATTATCTATGGAAAAATACTTTTGCTAGTATTCCAGAAAAACTTATGCTGGTAATACTCGAATAAAAAATGTAGTATCTCTTAACTCATATTTATCCAAAAAAAACTAATTTTCATGATGCTCTAAAATTAAACTGTTCTCGGAAAAAAACTCTCATACGTAGAAAAAACAGGCCATACTTTTAGAAAGACAACATAGTAAAACATTCTCTGCGGCCCAATACGCATAAATATAAAAGTTCTTTGCACATTTTCACAATTGTTTACGATGTCGGAGTCCAAGATTCAAAGGAATTGGGGATTCATAAGATTCGCTGGTCGCCGTAACGTCTGCCCAGAGACTCGTCTGCTAAAGTTCTACAACTCAAACTGTGCCTTTGCGGGATTTTTCACTGCATCGCATGAAACATATGTACACTTTGAATTTCTCTACTGGACTGCACGTAAGACAATGCAGTATGTTTATTCTTGTTTTGGTGTTACCAGAGTTTTTCTTTTACTCCGTTACAATATTGATCATTTGAAGGAAAGTGACAGAAGGTTCATTCAATTTCATGACTGCTCAGTTTTATATTTTCGAGAAAATAGTTCAATAGCGAATATAGTGAGAAAAATCAGAACATAAAAGGGTAGTTTGAACTAATTAGTCGGGATCGCGGGTAGACAAAACATTAAATATAATGTTGAAGTAGCAAAAAAATTATTTGTGCTCTTTAGTTACGCTGCTTTACACCAATGGCTCCAAAAAACGAGCTGATGTGTGCATCACATGACTTCCTTTTACTTCAATTTTAATGTCATTTTTCCCATTATTGGCAATTTTAATGTGATTCAATAGTTTACTCTCTAAATATCACCACCAGTGGCCAAATTAAAACCAGATTTTTTTTTTAAAAAATCGCCAAATTTGTGGGCAAGCTGGCGACAAAACTTGGCGACCAAAAGACTGGCGATATATCGCCAAGTGTCCGCCAAATTATAACACCACTTGAGTATACATCGAAATTAACAATGATTTCCCCCAAAAAAGGAGCAAAACACCCCTTTAGAAACACCCGAATGCAACCAAAAGGGGAGGTGCACAGCTAGACACCACTAGGAGTCTACGTACCAAATTTGAACTTTCTAGGACATACCTTCTTCACTTATGCGACATACATACGCACATACGTACGTACATATGGACGTCACGAGAAAAGTCGTTGTAATTAACTCGGGGAATGTCAAAATGAATATTTCGAGTGTTTACACGTTCTTAGGCACTTATCCGCGTGCGGTTGGGTTGAAAAGAAACTCAACATTCATTCGGGGTTGAGCAAAATGGAAATTAAGGCCGAATTTTGAGTGAAAATTCTTTTGCGAATACAATACTTCTTTTTTTGTAAAAGGAAGTAAAATATCCACACAACTTTTTCTGAAGCTTCTCTAAACCATACTTAGCAATTTAATACACTTGAGTGCAAAAGGGAGCGAACTAATGAGTGTAGCTTCAGACATTAAATTATTCCCTCCAATTAAAAGAAGCGACTTGAAGCACGAGATGAAAAGGGCAATATTTTAATCAAATCAAAATTAATGTATGCTTTCCAATTAACAGATTGTCGCAGGATTCGTCGCTCGTGAAAGCTTTCGATAAACTTCCATATGCCGTACTAGGAAAAATGTCTGCTTCTCGTTGAAAAGTTTCTTCTTGAATAAAATTGTCTGGGATCGTTTTCAGTTGATTGGAAAATATATGATTGGAGATAAAAATGTGTCCGTCGTTAACAAATTTTCAGCGAATGCTTGTTGTATTATTACTATTCATTTTTTTCATTTACTAAATGCTGTTTATCTAGAAGCTGCTTCATAAAAATATTGTTTTAAATGAAATAAATTCAAGGCGGAGAAGATGCTCAACTAGACTGCACTAGGAGTCTACGTACCAAATTTCAACTTTCTAGGACATACCGTTCTTAAGTTATGCAACATACATCCGCACCTACGCACATACATACATACGTACATACGGACGTCACGAAAAAAGTCGTTGTAATTAACTCGGGAAATGTCAAAATGGATATTTCGAGTGTTTATACGTTCTTAGTCACTTATCCGCGTGTGGTCCTGTTGAAAAAAAACTCAACATTAATTCGAGGGTGAGCAAAATGGAAATTAAGACCGAATTTTGAGTGAAATTTTTTTTCGCAAATACAATACTTCTTTTTTTTTTTTTTTTTTTTTTTGTAAAAGGAAGTAAAAATCGGAAAATGTTTTCTAAAGCGTTTAAAAATACATGACATTTTCTTTTTTTACATTTGTTTGCCTAGTTCTAACTTTTAGCTAAAATGACATTTGTTATTATGATAATTTAAAGCTCGATTGAATAAGGTTGTTGTCGCAATAATCCTAAATTTTGCGTCAGAAAAAAGCGTAAATACTTTTAATACTTTTGCGTTCGCATTTCTCAATTAAGTTCGAACGACTACTATTGGTAAGAAAGCAAACAACAGTGTGTTGTTCAGTTATAAGTCATAAGAAGACTCTTAAAGTTACTTCTTTTTTCGACAGTAATATAATTCTACTCCGTTACATTATTATAAAAATTAACGTAAAAACCCTAATCCCCCTAACTACGGTCGTAAGACCAACTGAAAAAACGTTTCTCAAAAAACTGCTTGCGCCACATAATGCTAAATTGGAAGTACATATATCATTTTCAGCCGAACTTGGATAGACGGCGTAATAAAAAAAGAATCTAAACCCTGACCAAAGTTATTTTCGGTTCAAAGCATTTCCAAATGGTGACTGGATTGTCAGGACGGCATCTTGAGAAATGGCGTCATGAAAGACGGCTGGCAAAAGCAAATAGAATACTTCGTCTTTATATTGAAAAATTGATCCATCTGAAATATTGCAGGCACTCGTCAAGTTAAATTCTGAATGTGTATGCTCCTATTTGGTTTAATATTTGGAAAAATTCAAGTTGAAATGAAGGAGGCTGACACTTCATTAAGTGTAGTCAGTACCCTAAATACTTTCAAAAATTAGATTTTTTGATATTTTTACATTTTGAAACTCCATTTCAATACCTTTTTAATGATATACAAACTTCTTGATCGTGCTCATGTTAGAAGTAAGTTAAAATAAGCTTTAAAAAAATGTAAACCTATTTTGATGCGGTATAATTTTTCCCTTTCAATTGCAATATCTCGGAATGGTAATTTTGAAACTAAATGTTATTTTTTCTCAGAAACTAAATTGTGTTACGCTTTGAAAATTTTACCATCTACTCCATGCACCTAATTGCATATACTGATGTAAATTTTTTCTCATATTCGAAAAATATTTTTTTATCGAGCTGATTTTGTGCTGCAAAATCGCATTTTTTTGAAAAAAAGTACAGTGACTTAGACATTAGAATTTTTTAACAAAAAACTAATCTTTCTTTCTGTAAAATTTTACTTCAGTATAGAGAAAAGAGTCAACTTAAGATACAGAAAAAAATTCATTATTGTAACTTTAATAGATTTTCAGAAAAAGGTACATGAACCTGTGCAAGTTAACATTCACGGTATAGTGGGTACAGACTCCCCTTAAACTTTTATCCACTCCTTGTAAAAAATATTTGAATATAAAACACCGAAACGTATAAAAAGAAATTTTGAAAATTACAAAATCTGCTTTTTCAGTTTGTTCCACACTCATGGATCTTGGCCCCCACTTAATTCTTATAGGTCATGACAATCCCTGAAACTCATGGCAACAAAAAAGGTGTCACAGGGAATCCCTGTTTTTGTTACGTCGCCATTGGTTGGTGAATTCAGGGGTTCCTATGAGCGTTGTATTCTGCAACCCTGACAACGTGTATACAAAATTTCGTAATGATCAGTTATGTGGTTTAGACATGGAAACGTAACAAACTCACTTTCCCATTTATAATATTAGTAAAGATTTCGTTAATATTTGTAAATTAATATTAGTGTTCATAATATTAGTAAAGTTATCATAGGTCAAACCTATGATAATTAGTATATTAAAAATGCTATATATTGTAAAGTTTTGAACTAATGCACTACCGATTTCTTAAATGGTAGTATTAGTCTGTATATGAGTCTCTCAAAAATCCAGAAAACGAAAGTTCGGAAAATTAACGTTTTTTATTAGAATAACTATAGATGTTTCAAACAGCTGTTTGTTTGCATTATTTCTAATGCATACATAAGTTATAAGAGAGTTCTGTTTGACAAAAAAAAAATAATTTGAATTTTGACCTCTTGAATTCAAATTATGTTTTTCGCAATCACGAGTGTGTGTTTATGTGTGTTTGTGTGTAGGGGGGTATGTGTATGTGTGTAGACATGTGTATTTATGTCTGTTTGCGAGTATGAGTATGTGGGTAGTTGTGTGTATGAGTGTTTGTGTGTGGGGGGGGAGGAATGTGTATGTGCGTAGGTATATGTGTTTGTGTCTGTGTGCAGGCATGAGTGTGAGTAGTTGTGTGTAGGTGTGCGTGTATGTGTAGGTGTCTCTATGTATTCGTGTGTGTGTGTATGTGTTTGAGTATATGTTTGTATGTGTGTTTGTGTTTGTGTGTAGGCGTATGTATGTGTGTGTATGTGTGCGTGTGTGTGCGTGTATGTATGCGTGTAAGTGTAGGATATTGGCGCAACCTGGAGACGGTTTTCGCTAGAAGAGCAGCATCGTGAGGAGCCGGTCGACGGTGATGCTGCAGAGGGTGCTGGCGGGAAAATAAATGATAGGACCTCAAGACAGTCAAATAAAAGCAATAAACAATCGTGACTGCTCAAAAAAAAAAGCAAATATGAATCTGGAAATAACTAAGACGAACAATATGTATTCTATAAAATTAAACGAAAATCAGATAATATTAAAAAACAAATATAAATGAATTGACTTCTGAACGACCCATTTATGGAGTGAAAGATTAATCTTCTACAAAAAATTAAACTAATCTTCATTATCACTCTTCATAACGTTTGAAAAAACTTAAACATGAAAAGTGAATAAAATAAGGAAAAAAATCGTCTTCTTTTCTTTTCAAAAATGGCGAGTTTCCCAAGCAATTAAGGAAACGCTCCCCCGCCCTCTCCCGGCCTGTTAATTCCGCCGTTGCCATTTCGTCCCTATCTATTTCAAGCCGATATTCCAATTTCGGCTCACATTGCGATTCCAATCAGCAAGTTCAGAAATCCGATCGCATCTGCAATTACTTACTCTGCAGACGAGTTCGCTTTTGAGCAGGAAGAAAGAGGAAAAGAAACGACTTCTAAAGCCGAAGATGCGTTGTTCGTAACCGTAGTCGCGACGCCGTGCTTCAAATTTTAAAACGACCGTAGGAAAAAGAAGGGAGAAAAGATACGCGGAGACGGAGTTTTACAAGAGATGACAGAATAAATACATTACGCAATAGAAGTTTTACATTTTATGATATCTACATATTTACAATATCTTTAACTGCGAATGCTGAAAATTTTGTACGACTATATCGGAAGTTTTGTTCTTATCTTGATTAAATACGTATAAATGTTCTTCTGTCGAGACATAGTAACTTGGAAATTCATGGGCTATAGGCCCCTCGAACAGGATCAAATAAAAAAGTGCTTTAGAACATAATTTATAGCAAAGTAACCCCCCCCCCCCCCCCTTTCCATCTTATTTCTCTCTCTTACTCACTCACCCACTCGCTCACCTACTCTTTCTTTCTCTTACCCACTCACTCATTCGATCACCTTCTCTCTCTCTCTCTCTTTCTCTCTCACCCACTCACTCACTCGATCACCTTCTCTCTCTCTCTCTCTTACCCACTCACTCACTCGATCACCTTCTCTCTCTCTCTCTCTCTTACCCACTCACTCTTTCGATCACCTTCTCTCTCTCTCTCTCTCTCTTACCCACTCACTCACTCGATCACCTTCTCTCTCTCTCTCTCTCTTACCCATTCACTCAGTCGATCACCCTCTCTCTCTCTCTTACCCACTCACTCACTTGATCACCTTCTCTCTCTGTCTGTCTGTCTGTCTATCTGTCTCTCTATCTATCTATCTATCTGTCTATCTATCTATCTATCTATCTCTGAAAGAAATACAGCTTATAATATACTTCAAGTAAAACTTTTCCCGTATTTTCATTTTCGCTCATGATCCCAATATATATATACAGGGTATTTCTGAAGTCTTTGACAAAACTTTAAGGGGTGATAGTACACTTTAAGACAAACAATGTGAAGTAAAAAATAAGGATCCCAAACTTCTTCCGAAGAAGATAGGGCCCATTAAAGTTTAGGGTCCAAAATTTCAAATGATCATAAAAAACGGAAAAATCGGTCGATTCGTTGCGGTTTTCCCTAAAAAATTATTCTTTACATAAGTATTTTCTTGAAAATAAATTTTGAAGATGCAGTTCAAAAATGCCAATAGAGGGCGCTTTAGACATTGGAGTAACCAACAACTACATTTTAGCATTATTTTTCAATCGAATGCTTAGACTTAAACTTAAATTGATCTGAACTGTGTTCAGAAATTATAATTCACTCTGTCAGAAAAAAATATATATTCTACCAAAAATGAAACGAGCTATCTGCACGAAACTTAACATGCATGTGGCCTATGGCAAGATAAGAAAATGACAACAAATTCAGAAAAAAAATTGATTTATTAAGAAGTTATGACATAACAAAGGTTACAAAACCGTAAGTAGTATAGCCTCCTCTAGCAGCTATACAAGACAAAACACCCGTGGCATGGAGTTCAGTTGGTCAACTAACTCCTCCAGAGGATCATGCCGTAATCTTTGCATTTTGATCCGTAATGAACCAGTATTCTGGAACGGTTGAATATACCTTGCAATCATGACTCAAACGTACTCTATTGGCGAGAGGTTAAGTGATCTAGGAGACCATGGGAGTACTTTTATTTTCTTAAGCATGTTATCTAGAGAGTCGTAGAATATCTATCAGAGCGCTTGTTTCTAGATAAATTGCACTTAAACTAGTTGATATCACAGATAGTATAACCGGCGTTAATAAATCGTTCACCTGAATGCGAACTGTCACAGTGTCTAGAAGGACGACTGACTGTCACAGTGTCTAGAAGCACGACTGAAGGCCTTCGTTTGACGAAAAATAGCTTTCCCCACACTTTCACCACTTGTGTAATTGCCGTATGCCACTCGATAACAAATGCCTTATCGGACTACTAACCAGGCCGCCTCAGTCCGCGCGTGAGTAGGTTATAACCACTGGAAATAAATCGGGGTTTATCGTTAAAAATAAGAAACTTCCTGTCTATCACAACCCAGCAGTTTATGGCCTAAACTCTACCTGTAACGTATCTGGCAAAAGACGGGAAAGCTTCTTGCTAAAAGTCAGTAAAAGCCAATCACCTTTTTTTTTTTTTTTTTAGCAATCACGATTGATCATTGTTCTTACTTGACCGTCTTTGGTGTCCGTGCCTTTTTCAGCTTGAACCAGGGGCCTCGGCAGCACCACCGTCCCCCGGCTTCAGCAGGCGCGGCTCCTCCGGTACTGAGCACTGTCCCCCGGATTTTGCTTCTCCTGGTCGGTGGCATCTATGTCCTACACACATGTACGCTCATATATACATACACACACACTTTCACACACCTACGTGGTGCATACACATAGGTCTATGCACACACACACACACCTGTACACGTGTAACCGCCCAAAAGGAGGGGTAGGCTTGGGGGAACAGGAGCCGTTTCTAGAAACAATAAATCCAATGAGTAGGGTCCTGTCGCAACTCGTAATTGCGAAACACATAATTTGAATTCAAAATTTCAGAATTCAAATTGATTTTTTTTTTTTTTTTTTTTTTTGTTACATCAGGATCTATTTAAGAAAACTTGCATACGTTTACAGTAATACTTTGACAAAATTGTGATTTACCATGAGAGCTCTGAAAGCATTAAAGCAAATACGGCCAATGCTTCATTAGAATTGCAAGCAACTTCAAAACACTTCATTTGCCTGCAATTTCTTGCAAAGCCGCAGTAGCCAGAGACTTCACCTCGCCCTCAAGGTGAATTGAGGCTCAGTCAAGTTGGTCATTTGAGCCGGAGTCAATCTGGACGGGAATCAATTGAACTAAAAGTGTAATATTTAAGAAAAACACTGAATATATTTTGGCACTGATAGTTAGAACTATTTTTCACAGTAGTGGCTATCATTTAATTTTCCCGCCAGCACCCTCTGCAGCATCACCGTCGACCGACTCCTGACGATGCTGCTCCTATAGCGAAAACTGTCTCCAGGTTGCGCCCATATCCTACACACAAGCACATACACACACTCAAACTCATACATACACACATACGCATACATACAGACACCTACACATACATGCAGACACCTACACATGCACACACATCTACACACAACTATCCACACACTCATGCCTGCACACAAACACAAACACATATGCCTACACACACATACACATTCCCCAACACACACACAAACACTCATGCAGGGGCGGACTGGCCAGGTCGGCTAGTCGGGGATCCCCGACTAGACCAACCGCCAAGTGGGCCATTTTAAGCTGCTTTTTATTGAACTTAATACATTTAATTCACATCTAACATTTTTTAAAGCGTAATAATAGAAGAAAAAATGAAATTTGTTCACTCTATGGGAAAAAAGTGTTTGGAAACAGGTTTATTTTTCTCCCATCCTTAGCCCAGGGGCCAAAGTAAATAGCCGAAGTCTATTTACTTTGTCCCCTACTTTTACCCCCCCCCCCCCTTGGTGAGAATGATTTCCTCTCATTGTCAACTTTCTCTCTAGTTTTTAGAGCTCTGGGGTTCATGGCTCCCACTTTGAGGAAACGGGAGGGGGCCAGAGAAATTAGGATCCGACGCGGCCTGAAAAAGGGCCCGGGACGAAAAAAAGAGCTTTTAAAATCTTATATTAGTACGTCTATTAACAACAATAACGAGCGATGCCTGTATTGGCTTGCACCACTAGACAAAGCGGCCCCGGCCCTGTTATAAATGTGTGGGCCATGCTTTGGGATGGTGATACATGAGCAGCGGCATGCACAAGGTTGGGGGGGGGGGAGAAGGAACATCTGTTGGGACGGTTCCGAGCCTGAAGGAGGCCTGAGATTTTTTTAATGAGATTGGACGTAGTGGTAAACAAAATGAAGGGGGGCCCGTAAAAGTCATTTGTGACGGGCCTCAAAAATTTCTGTACGCGCCCCTACCTTGGTATTCACTGGTTGCTGCAGATTCAACTAATACTGTCAGTTGGCAATCGATTTCATTAGTCTAATATAATTTATCGCTGTACTAGTATTTTCATCTCAGAATCGCATCGGGAAAGCAGGTCTGGAATACGATAAACTGAATTTGAAACATGACAAAATTTCAACTTAGAAGGGCGAGTTCCTGAACATTGGCGGATTTAGGCCTGAGTTCCAGGAGAGGCAGAGGGAGGGGGGCAAGATTTTTTTTTTCTTTCATTTTTTTTCTTTGAACAACATTAGTTGTAATCAGGACCAGACTTAGACTTAACGGGGTTCCAGGGTTGCCAACCTTGGAGAAACAATTTGAGGAGCATCTGAGCTGATTTTGAGGAGCAATTTAAAATTTTGCGGAGTAATTCGGAATTTTGTATAAAAATCAGTAAAATTAACTAAAACCACTTATCTGATTTTTTAGAGCTTTAATAATTATTTCAAGCACTAGTATGAAAATATTTTTTTTCTAAATTAATAAAACAACTTTATACACAATTTCAATCTTCGAGTATAAGCATCTTTAATTTCCCATATTTTACATGTTTGTTATGATGAAATAGCATAATTTAAGCTGGAAAACTTCGGCTGGGAAATGCGAGCAAAAGAACTTCTTTGTGGAGCCGCGGAGTTTCGTCATTTTTGCGCAGCAACTCCGCAAAATGCGGAGCAGTTGGCAACCCTGGGTCCCTATGGTATTTCAGGTATGAGGTTCCTTTGTAGTCCTAAAGTCACGATAGGGAAGTTTTCGATTTTTCAATTTTATTTTTATACGATAGAGTAACATGTATGAACATCATAGGTGAAAAAAATTTTGCGATACGATAAGTAGTTTTTTTATATTAATTTTTAAAGTTCAAGCGCTTGTGACGTCAAATGGCATAGGAAGTGACGTCATGCGCTCTTCCGATAGGGGAGAAGCGAAGCCGAAGGTCACGCATTCGACTTCGAAGACGAAACGTAAAAGACTTATCTCCTCGCATTTAACTCCTCGCGTTTCTTGAACATTAAACCTCTCATCCTCTCGGAAATATTCGAATATCGTCATTGATGTTACATGAGAAAGATTATTTAGATTGTGCTTCAACGAATCCGGTCTCCATAGTGTGTTCAAAAGGATTATTGAATTTCTAAAAAATAAAAATATCAGCGCGCTCAAAATGTCCCTAGCGAAAACAAGGGATCTTCGGCGGAAGGATGCTCATTCGCGCCCTGTGACGTAGGTTCGTGACGTTTCAAAAGAGCGCACTTTTGCGCGTGGATTTTTAAAAAGTCATTACAAATCAACCACGGTGTTTTAAAATTCGGCGATGGTGAATTTTTTAGTTTTGAGGGTCAATGAACAATATCCAATAGTCAAAATATGAACATTTAATAGGTTGCAACTTCCCTATTGAGGACTTTGATTCAGGAACGAGTTAAATCCAAACTTTTCCTTTTTTAAAAATTCATTTTTGCGTGTGGAGAATTGATTGTTCCGATTGGTGCAACAACGGGTCATAAATGTAAGATTAGACCTCTGCTTTGTTGTAAATAAAGTGGGAAAAATTCGATCCGTGGCCTTTCGATCGGACATTAATGTTATTTATTGGTCTTACCAAAAATGAGTGAGTCTGGACTTACCTGGTTCTTGGTTTTTGCATCAAGGCCCTAAGAAGGAAATTGTGTATTGCAGATTTAAAAATGGTCCGGGACACACACATTAAAAAAAAAATGTATTAAACAATTTAGAGTTTTGAAATTTTTTGCACTGATTTACGATCAGTTTGATTCGCAAAATCATAACATAAATATTAAAATATATATATTTAAATTTAGTTATTGTTTTCTAAAAAAATTGGGTTGCTTTAAATTGCTAAAACTCAAAACATTCTTGGTCAATTTTCAATTTTTTTTCAAAAAACTATGCGCAAGTATCTAAGTTTTAATTTTTATTCGACGATTTAAAAAACATTAATTCAATAAAAATAGAAAATATTTGAAGAAAAATTTCGAAAAATTCAAAGATACTTTTAAAAAAAAATCATTTTTTTGAAGTAATGGTTTTTTTTATATTCACCGTGTAAAAATCAAAGTAAACTGTTTGAAAAAGATATGCTCCAAATTTCATTACGTTATCTTTATCAGTTCTTGACGTATAAGGGTTTGAATGCGAAAAATCGGGAAAAGTTGCATTATGGAGAGAAACGCGTTTGAAGTTTTAAAGTTAAATATAATATTAGTTAAAAGAACGCAACAAAAATAATTATATCTTTCGTTCTAATTAAGATAGAAACAAGATTCAAACTTCCTTTTAAGAAGAAAAAGACGGAGAAGTTTTTTTAAATGATTAAAAAAAATGCAAAATTTAACACATTTTGTTTTCCGGTTCTCTTAAATATCAAAAAATTGCCAAAGTCTTCAAACCTTAGGCATTCCCTTAAAGTCACTAAAGATAGCTTCGAATTTCACTTATAGAATTTTTCATGGGAGAGCTTCGTAACCCTTTTATTTGCACTATAGCCAAAAATTGATTTCAGTTTGAGAAAAAAATGCTCAGAGAGAACTAGTGTTTCCTCCAGACCAAAAAGGGTCAGTGCGCTTTCAGATAAAAAGGATAAAAGGGTAGAGAAGTTTTGTTGAATAAAAAAGGTGCTTCTTTTACTTTTTGGTATATATACAAAGTTCAAGTGTTTTCGATAGTATATATTTTTTAAATATTAAAAAGCTTTTTGATGTTTAGTTTTAAAGGTAATGCAAAAATGCAAAAAAACATTCAAATATATTCTAATCAGATTCTTGTGGATAAATGATTCAAACGAACGAATGACGTTTCAAGGACAGGGGTCGAAGGTTAGCTTAAAGCGGAAGGGCACGGTGTCCTTCTAAAAAATCTTCGGGGAAACCTTTCTCTTTTCCTTTCAATATTTCCAAACATATTATAAGATTATATTTCTAAAATTTCAATGTCGGAAAATTGCGAAGGAGAGTTGCCAGATTCCCTATAGTAACGAAATGTAGTTTAAAATTGGATCAAGTATACTGCAGTTTTTAAATGCTTCCAAATTAGATCACTGACCCTCCTATTCTCTCAAACGTGACCAAAGTTAGTTTTGCGTTTTTTAATAATTCAAACTCTAAACGTTTTTGTAGAGAGCTCCCTATGCTGTTCCATTAATTTTATTAAGGGTAGCCTAAAATTGCATTTGTGAAACTTCCCATTTCGGAGAATGTCTGGGAAGAGCCCCCGACATTCTATTGTAAACAAAGATAGACTAAAATGGGTTTCAATTTTGAAAAAAAAAATTTAAAAAAAAAACGAAATTGTGGGGGAACCCCTTGTTTTCCCTCTCCTTTAACGCTACCGAAAATTGTAAAATTGCTTTTTTTTTTTGACATCAACTTTGAAAATATCGCTTGGGAGGGAACTAGAACCCTGTGTCCCGATTCTTTTCTTGAGCCTATATAGATCAACCAATTTCAAAAAATTTCCGGGGAATTTACCTGGTTCCTCATCTCTTTCCTCGTGTCCTTCCTATGTGGTCAGTATAGAAGCCTAAAGATGTGCCTTTTCAGGCTTCTAACCATACGTATCCTTTCAAAGCAGTGAAAAATATGTCAGTGTTAACTATATTTTACGCCCCACAATTTTCTATTTTAGAACTTTAAATCTTGATTTAAGAACTTAAAGAAAAATATGAACTAGGGGTAGTTTAATGTCTTTGCTCGACTCATTTACAGAAGTGGGCCAAAATATTCTTTTGCCGACTGGGCCAAAGTCAGCCAGACCGCCCCTGCACTCATACACACAACTAACCACACACTCATACCTGCACACAGACACATACCCCCTACATACACATACACATACCCCCTACGCACAAACACACATACCCCCACATACACATAAACACACATGCCTACATACGCACACACACACGTGATTGCGAAAAACATAATTTGAATTCAAGAGGTCAAAATTCAATTTTTTTTTTTTTTTTTTTTTTTATGAAGAAGTTTGTTCTTTTGTTTTGTAAAGTGAGCAAATGCTTGCTGTTTATAGCTGGACATTTATAAAGGATGTTCTTGATGACAAATACGAGGCAAAATGAACAACTGACAACTTTATGACAATTTCCTTATTATTAATCATGCATGTGTGGATAAAAATATTTCTTTCATACTTCTGTTGTATGTCATGAAAAAGCTGGATAATAGGGGGAACTGTAAGTGTATATATTTGAATTCGGGTTATCGTGAAAAATATCTTGTCTTTTTGCACTCTCCTTTTATTCTTCCTCTTTCTTCCAAAATTAGGGGAAATTTTTCCACATCTGTGTCGGCATCTTCATTTCCTGATGATGACACTCAAAATATTTTTTTACCAAAACCAAGTGATCTTACATTTCTCCCCAGAATACCTACAAATTCGAAGTAATTGGTTTAAACTAACATTTTATTCGTCATAGGGAAAGTTGCTAAAAGCCTCTAGACATAAATTTCCCCTTCCCTACTATTTTTAATGTGCAATTAAAATGTTTTCATCTACCCCTACACATACTTATGCTCCGGGAAAATGGAAACAACTAAACTCGTTCTTCTTCTTATCTTTTTATTCGACTAGATATTTATCTAAACTACTTCTTTATGTATGCTTAGCATAAATTTCGCCTATGATTAAATTTTTTGGATTATTTTTCTTTTTGAATGAATTTAAATTACATGTGGAGGATTCAGCGGGTAGCATGGAAACCACTAGCTGCAGATTGAATACAGTGACTGTAGAGCAACATAGGCCGCTATATTTACGTGTCGGTTTTTTGGCTACAACAAACTCATTAGAAGAAAATTATTTTCCAATTATTCTCTAAGATCTGCGGTAATCAAAAATAAGATTTTATTCGCAAACAAATAGTCATAAGTCTAGTTAACGTAACCAGTTACTCTCATGAATTATGGTCTTGACGAAAATGATTCAAAATCATATCAATTATATTTCTTTTCCATTTAGGCCTCCTACACATGACACGGTTAGTTAAATCAATTTTTTGAAAAAATTGCCGTTAAAAAATTGTCTGGCGTTTTTCGTTGTGTTCACACAAGGCTACTTAGTTGATTCAACATTTCTTCCTGTAAGCCGAAATTTTTCGAGTAGCTGCCTTACAACGCTGTTAAAACTGAACTGAGTTGACCCTCAACTAGTTTATTTGAGTATACAGTAAAAGCTTGACAATATATCGACGATTTGAACCAACTAAAAAGTTGATTCAAATCATCGGGATGAAAATGGTAGTGGCACATGTGCCTGATGAGTTGACTATTTTGTGAAGGACGCCAGGCGATTCCTTCACTCTTTCACCAGGTTACACATCCTGATAACCACACGGGCGAAAGTTGATTCAACTCAGTTTCCTCGTCTGAAGAAGGCCTTGACGCAACAGCCCCCTCCTCTAGAAAGGTATATTATAAAGAGTAACCAATCAGTTTTTTAACGTTCAGTAATCTATCTTTTATACTTTTTCAAGTTGTTTTCTATGCAAGATCTAAAGGTGTCTTAATTTATTCGCCTTCTTTACTAATAATAAAGCTGAAAGTCTCTCTGTCTGGAGGATGTCTGTATGTCTGTAGGATGTCTGTAGGATGTCTGTGACGCGCATAGCGCCTAGACCGTTCGGCCGATTTTCATGAAATTTGGCACAAAGTTAGTATGTAGCATGGGGGTGTGCACCTCGAAGCGATTTTTCGAAAATTCGATGTGGTTCTTTTTCTATTCCAATTTTAAGAAAAAAGATATCATAAGATGGACGAGTAAATTACGAAATTATCATAACGTGAGACCGTAACATGGGCACTAGCCAATTGGCAAGATACGAAATTATCATAACGTGGAACCGTAAGATGGGTACAAGCCAACTGGCGAGAAAATTCACCATACATTATTTGTAAATATACAGGCGAACCAAAAGACTTTATGATTTTTCTATTACGGGCAAAGCCGTGCGAGTATCACTAGTCTATGAATATTTGATTTAAATGGATGATTCTCATGTCATTGTCTCTCGCTTAATAAGCGATATTACACAATTGTACAAAAAAATTCACAAAGGAAGCTTTCCAGATGCGCCAGTGTGTATTGTAACATACGTTCCTCTCATCAGCCCTCGTGTAATAAATGCTCACTGTCATACAATCGATACAGTCTTCGAAAACAGTTGCATAAACCACCTAAACGGCAAAATATAATGTTTCAAACCAATTACAATAAAGCATCACCTTAAGATGTTAAATCTTAATTTATTAGCATGCATAAGCATTGCTAAGTATTAAAATGCCTCCAGGCACTCACTTTCATACCAGGCATAAATAACCTCGGCTAGCAGCCTTACAAGCCCATTAAACTGTCGGCGTCAAATTACAGTCTCTGTCGCTGGGCTTAAATCTGACGGTTGTTACAGGGAGCGGTAAATCACCTCTGACTCTCATTGGTGAATTTCGGTTGGGCCATATTCGTGAATTGGCGCCAAATCGTCACTCAGGTAGATTGGCGAGGAAGGTGAAATTTATGGGCTCGAAACCGCACTGATTTATTGGGTGACGTTTTGCGAAATCTTCCTCACTTTCCCCCAGATCTCGTTCGAGTCGAAAAACAAAAGAGAAAGGCCCCTGAGAAACGAGAGCGGGAGGAAGGATTTCATGGAAACGTAAAATTCAGGAATAAAATTTACAAATTGATCCTTTTTGGGCAGGGTTACCATTTCTGGCAAAATACTGTCTTTTTTTGAGACTTTCACCGTATGAGACTTACTGCCCAAGAAAATTGACTTGGAATTGTCTGGTAAGCTCAAAACTTGCAATTGTCTTACAGTTATGCACGCTTAGTCTATATACGATATGTAAATGGCAGTATGTGAGTAGAGTATGTTCCTTATACAAATCCAGTTTACATCGGATCTTAGCCAAATTTGGCAAGGAGGAGTTTTGATGCTCAGAAATTTCCATAAGGTCGCCTGATAATTGGTGAAAAGGGATGTTTTCGCCTATAAAAACATTGACTAAATTTTTAGAATTAAAAAAAAAGTATAATTTTAAATTTAAATTTTGAGTCATAAAATTGTTCTTTTTTCTACTCGTTGACGGGAAATTTTGTTACGCTTTTTTTTTTTTTCATTTCTACTTGAGTCTAATTGTAGAACATGCATCACTTGACACAACTTTTATTTTTGAAGTAGACCGTGCAACATTGGGGATATAATATAACTTGGTTTATGGAAAGGAAGCAATAAATCAAAGTTACCTTTAGTTTGGCATGAAGATTTGCTTCGTTTGCCACAGGTCGTGGGTTTGATTCCCATCGATGCCATGGGTGTTATTTCCATCGTTTTGTGTTTTGCATTCCATTCTGACGGATACAGACTCCCATTTTAAGGGGAGTCATGCTGAGGAGTGACTCCTAGTATGAACGAACCAATAGTTTTTGCACGAACAATTTCTGGAACTGCTTAGATACCAATAAAAAGCATGAAATCGGCCAGGAATATTGCACCTAATTGGGCACAAGCGTTACTAATTAATCTCATAAGCCGGGAAAAGGAGCACTTAGCATTTCAAATATTCACTTTAAAATTATTTTAATTAATTGAAAGATTACTGCACATTTTATTCATAAATTGTTTGAACACGATCTAGATGGATAATAATGTCGACGGTTTAGGAGTGGAGGGGTATCATGATTCCCATGACCCTCCCCTTCTATTCGCCCCTGTTCTCACCTTATTCCATCTAATTTTGAAAGACCTATCTTGAATGCATCTCGTTATCTAACCAGCAGCTGGAAAAAAATGACTGTCAATAGGACAAAGAAGCTACTATAATGTGCTGAGGAATTCAACACTTTTTCCAATATTTGTGAGGGAGAAAACTTTTTCCCGTTAGAGGTCATTAGCCTTTGGTGCAGATGCCAGTTTTCTTAGCTTGACTTTTATATTATGCGCAAGTCTTACAAAGCTTTCACTACGCAATCCTCTACAGAAATACGGAGGACCTCACGAATTCTGATTATCTTTCATACTTTTACCTCCAACTACTAACTGTACTATTTCTGTACTAACAGTGCCGTAGGCAAGTATAAGGCAATAACTGAAAATTTTTCATTTTTCTTTTTTTTTTTTTTTTTTTTTTTTTTTTTTTTGCATTTTTGTCGTCTTTTGGACGTTAGCTTTATTGTACGAGCTTGCATATTTGGATTCCACTGAAAAAGGAGCGAAAAAAACTTCTAATTCCAACATTTATTTATTGATAGTATTAAATCCATCACACATCTCTTCAAACATCTCGAAAACTCATTTCTGCCGATACTGCCGTTTACCTGCACACAGCAGTACAGTAAAGAGGAGCTCAGTTAACTACAAATGTATTGTATGACTGAAATACCTGTTATTTATTCTGGTATACATTTTTTTTTTTTTTTTTTTCAAATAGAGTAAACCCCGCTGGTTAAGAATTTATAAGAGTTCTTGGTCTGGAGCGATAAAAGTATTTATTTTGATATAAGGATAGAGCAAGCCAGAAGAGCTCGCAGATGGCAGAATTTTTTCCTACTTATTTGACTCTTAATGTTATATATAGTTTGGACAATTCACACAACATCTTTATAAATTATAGCCCATATGTTATTCTGATGTATAAGCTAGATTATCGTTAAGTTTCATTAAAATCCATTCAACAGTTTTTGCGTTAGAGATTAACAAACATCCATACATACCGACTTTCGCGTTTACAATAGTAGTAAGATTTTCAAAAACGAGCTGATGTGTGCATCACATGACTTCCTTTTACTCCAATTTAATGTCATTTCCCCATTATCGGAAATTTTAATGTGATTCCATTGTTTACTTTCTAAATATCACCAACAGTGACCAAATTGAAACCAAATTAAAAAGAAAATCGCCAAATTTGTCGCCAAGTTGGCGACAAAGCTTGGTGACCAACAGACTGGCGAGATATCGCCAAGTGTCCGACAAATTATAACACCGCTTCAGTTTACATCGAAATTAACGATGATTTCTCCCCCCCCCCCAAAAAAAATGGGCAAAAGACCTCCTTAAGAACATCCGAATGCAACCAAAAGGGAAGGTGCACAACTAGGCCCCACTAGGAGTCTACGTACGAAATTTCAACTTTTTTGGACATACCGTTTTTGAGTTATGCGAGATAAATACACACATACACACATACGCACATACATACGTACATACGGATGTCACGAGAAAATTCGTTGTAATTAACTCGGGAGTCGTCAAAATGGATATTTCGGGTGTCTGTAGGTTCCTAGGCATATATGCAGTGTGGTCGGGTCGAAAAAAAAACTCAACATTCATTCGGGGGTGAGAAAAATGGAAATTGAGGCTGATTTTTGAGTGAAAATTTTTTTGTGAATACAATACTTCTTTTTTTTTTTTTTTTTTTTGGAAAAGGAAGTAAAAAAAAAAAACGTGTGATCGAAAACTGCGGTTTTAAAATTTATTGTTTCAAAAATTGTTTCCTAAACAGGACAGTCACATGAGAAAGTGTTAAAAACTAATTGAAGATATTTTCCTTCGAAAGGCAGCCGCTCAAAAGCAAACTCTTGACGCTTAAAATGCCAAACGATTTGATCGAAACGACGGCCTCCTCTCATATTCTAGCTCAACCCAAGGAACATGCGTGCTCCGCCTCTCGGCAAACAGCAGCAAACATCTTGCAATCCAGAACTGACGAGGAAGGGCAAACGGGCTCGGCTCAAATGTTTTGAGAGAAAATGAGGAGATTAAAACCGCCATTTCCCGAATCTGATTATCTTCTAACCTTTTTAGCGGCACGCACTTCCATCAACACAAAGCATTTAATTGGCGTGGAAAGGGATTAAACGCGCATTCTCCAGACAGTCTGATTCATTAGAATTTTGCTAAAGGGACTAATTAATTTTAATTGCTATTTTGGCGCCCTTTTTCCGATTCTCCCTTTTTATAAGCATGCAACCTCGCGATATTAATTATGTTCTGAATTTTAAGCACGTCGGGATAACTAATTTCATTCTATTTAATTAATGTTATTGATTCATAAAAAGATTAGTTTGTGTTTCGCTGTGTGTTACGTTTTCTTCCTATGTAATCTTGTTTATGTAATTGATTTCTTTTTTAATGCTCTTGTAAAATGAGCGACATCATTTCGAATGATTTGTGCTGTTATAATATTTATTTTCAATTTACTTCTATGAATAATTAAACTCGATATAGACCGTTCTTTTAAGAACTGAATTCAATTTTCAAGAACTGAACTAGCTTAAAATTCAAACTTTCCCATTTTCATATTGTCAAAAAAAACTTCTTTATTACACTATTCTCTTTTAAGAAATTAAACACTCCGCCTTTCATATCAAAAGTCAAACCTGGAAATTTGAAATCCCCTGGCTTGTTGGAAAAATGTTTAAATTTCGTTTTATTACACATGATAGAAATGCCTTGTCCGGATCATGGCGATGCAAAAGCTAATTTTTGAACTGATGAGAATAAATGTCTACAGTGCTAAAGAGAGACAGAGAGTTAATGCATCACCAGGCCTGCAACGTCGGAGTCTGGCTGATTTTGAAGTAAAAGAGCCGGAGTCGGAGTCCAAGTCTTTAACTTCCCAAAGTAGGAGCTGTTCTTTTGGTTCGTAACTCTGTCAGGACTACCAAATAAGAGTCGGAATGGGAGGTTCTAAATTCCAAGAGTAGGAGTCGGAGCCGTTCTTTTTGTTCATTACTCTGCCAGGACAACCAAATTAGAGTCAGAGTATGAGGTTCTAAACTTCCAAGAGTCCGAGTCGGAGCCGTTCTTTTTGTTCGTAACTCTGTAAGGACTACCACATAAGAGTCGGAATGGGAGGCTCTAAAATTCCAAGAGTCCGAGTCGCAGCCGTTCTTTTTGTTCGTAGCTCTGACAATTACCAAATAAGCGTTGGAGTGGGAGGATCTAAAATTCCAAGAGTCGAAGTCGGTGCCTTTTTTTCGTAACTCCGCCAGAACTACTAAATAAGAGTCGGAGGCTCTAAAATTATAAGAATGAGGTCGGTCATTTTCCCTCCAAATCCGCAACCCTGGGTTTCATGCCGGTGACGAAATATTGCCATCAGGGGCGGATCCAGAAATTTTTGTAAGGGGGGTCAGGTTTTAATGATCAGCGTTACACTTCCTACATAAAATGGTATCAGTTAAGCAGGGGTGCCCCCGCCCCCCAAATGAGATCGAAACCCTGTTACTCTTTTCCTGCTACATTTTTTAATGCCGCAGCTTGCGCCATAGATTATATTCCCTTAAATTTTCATCAAAACTCATATTTCTTTATGTAGACAGGCTAGTCACGTTACCCTTAGCTCTGAATACATGAGATTACAGCAATTAAATAGTTGAAAAAATCTCAGACAATGCACACACGACATGAGGTTTGAGTTGGAAGAGTGCTTTGAAAAAACTTTAAGTTCATTAGAAATTATTCTTCTTTTGAAAATTAGCAAAAAATTAAAAATAGCAATGGCCCAGTAAACGAACCCAGTCAATTCTTTGAATTATTACGCGCTAAGAAGAAATACCAAACAGAACCAAGCAAAAAAAAAATTGAAAATTAACTTGAATTTTGAAATTTTGAATTCAAATTGTTTTTTCGCAATCACGGGTTGCGACAGGACCCTGCTCATTGGGGGCAGTTGTTTCTAGAAACGGCTCCTGTGCCCCCAAACCTGCCCCTCCTCCTGGGCGGCTACGTATGTATAGTTGTGTGTGTGTTTAGGCGCGCGTGCGTGCATGTGTACACTGTAACAAATTTCGGAAACGTTTCTGGACATATCGGAAACGTTTCCGAAATAGTAGGAATCCTTCATGCAATAGCGAACTCCTCATTATTCAGAAAGCTTTTTGTTATTTCAAGAAATCTAGAAGCGGAAGTGATGACGCAACGCTTCGAAACTTATTTCATCCTTCCAACACGGGCGCCAATGAGTCGGAAATAACGAGAACTTTTTTTTTTCTTATCTATGGTTGCTGCAATCAGCAACTGTTTAGCATTGGATTGCTTGTTATTTCATGTCTAGAGAGTAGTAAAATGTGTCGAAACTAATTTTACGCCTTTGCATTTTGGACTGCCCTTGATTTTTTAGACGATGTACGCAGCTATTAAGTTAGATAATAACCATTAGCTTCTTTACAATTTCCAGTGCGAATTTAATTAGATATATATTGTGTGTTCAAGCGTGAATAGTTTCAACACCCGTGTTTATACACTGTAAAAAATGTTGGAAACGTTTCTGGATATATCGGAAACGTTTCCGAAATAGTAGGAATCCTTCATCCAATAGCGAACTCCTCATTATTCAGAAAGCTTTTTGTGATTTCAAGAAATTTAGAAGCGGAAGTGATGACGCAACGCTTCGAAACTTATTTCATCCTTCCAACACGGGCGCCAATGATTCGGAAATAACGAGAACTTATTTTTTTCTTATCTATGGTTGCTGCAGTCAGCAACTGTTTAGCATTGGATTGCTTGTTATTTCATGTCTAGAGAGTAGTAAAATGTGTCGAAACTAATTTTACGCCTTTGCATTTTGGACTGCCCTTGATTTTTTAGACGATGTACGCAGCTATTAAGTTAGATAATAACCATTAGCTTCTTTACGATTTCCAGTGCGAATTTAATTAGATATATATTGTGCGTTCAAGCGTGAATAGTTTCAACACTCGTGTTTATACTTAATGAAACGAAACCCTTTGGATTCCTTATTCAGTTGTAATGGAGGTACTTAGATTTTCTTCCGCTCATGTTCACTTGTAAGTATTAATGAATATTTTAAAGCATGTTGTTATGTACATTTATATTTTTATTGACTTGCATTTGATGAGGCTCCAATTGTAACTGTTTTTGGGTTTATCGAATTAATTTAAAGTTATCCTACATATCTATGTGCGCGGTGTACTATTTGTTGTAACCAACTGAAACTGATTAACTACGCAAAAGAAATAAGATTTATATTTGAGAAGCAATCACAGAAAAGTTATTTCGAAATACTTGGATGTACATACATTTTGGTTCAAAAAGAAAATAAAAATCAATTGTTTAATTCATTAAAAATATGGTAATGCAAATGTTTTCTAGTATTGTAATATGCTTCACAAAAAATGTGCCAGTATTATTTATCTTTTTTTATTATAATTTATTCATTCATTTAAAAAATATTTATACCATTAGAAAATGACCCAGTTATCTATTAGTAAGCAACATAGTTATGCAATTAATTCGTGTGCTTATTCATTTTGTTAAATGTGGTTGACAATAAAAAATTCCTTGACATTAGTTGTTCGCTAAATAACATTTCCTTCGTGGATATACTAGTTTAATGTAGGACAGTCAGGAGGAATGAGTCAGTGGCAAAAATGGAACAGTTGCATTCATGCCGAAATAAAAAGTAATATTATTTCATGTCATTGTTTTAAAAGTGATCATTTTTTAAATACTATGTTATTAATATACAATGTACATATGGGGAGAAGACGAGAACGTTCACCACGCAGACTGCCATTGACATTTTCAGGGATTGCTTTTTTTAAGGGGGGTGGCGCTTTATAGCATTTTATGGGTGCACCATCACTATTATGGTGTGGAGGGAGATTCTCGTATATATGAAATGGAATAATCATGCAACAGAATTCAATGTTTTAATAAATAAAATATATAATGCATTTTGCGCACATTGTAAAAATTAAATCAGTAACAAGTATTAAATCAGTATTTTGATTAAGTATTTATATTTGTGATGAACTTGAAAAGGGCAAGAACAGAAGATTCAACCCGAATGGTTCCAGCAGGAGGACTTGGTGTCATATTTAAATTCACCAATTTCTCTGTTGGTACTTTTCGGTGCACTTTGTTCGCCAGAGAAATTGACTTGAGGTGAACGTATTCCGGAACGCGAAGGGTAGGTAAGTTCTGTCAAATTTTATCCGAAAATAAAAGCTATCAAGTTTGATACAAGATATGTTTTTAGGTTCTGCATTAAAAATACCATATGTTGATAATTTTGTCTTGAAAATATTGAGCGAAAAACTGAAGTTTAAGATTGTTTAACAAGCAATCCCTCTTTTGAGAAAGTACCCCCCTCCCCTCCGCTGACGATTTTATGATTAAGAATGAAACTACTATATTATTTCATAAATTTTCAAAAATTTCTAACTGCGCATATGTTATGCTGTTAACCATGCTATTTGTCATTAGAAATTCAGAAAAAAAAAAATCCACGAATGATTCTAAAATTGCTTGTTTCATTGCTCTTATATATGAAAGAATTGAAACTGATATGGTATACAATAGTATAGTAAAGAATGATATTTTAGAAAAAATCACGGAAAAAGGATTCCGAAATTCTCGGAAACGTTTTTGAAAATTGTTTGGAGAATTCCGAAATACTCGGAAACGTTTTCGAAACTTTCATGAACCACAGCTGCACAGAATACTCAGAAACATTTCTGGAAATTACGGAGAGAGGATTCCGAAATACTCAGAAACGTTTCTGAAAATTACAGAAAGAGTATTCCAAAATACCCAGAAACATTTCTGGAAATTACAGAAAGAGGATTCCGAAATACTCAGACACGTTTCTGGACATTATAGAAAGAGAATTCCAAAATACTCAGAAACGTTTTTGAAAAATTCATGAACCGCAGCTGCACGATATACTCAGAAACGTTTCCGGATTTTTTTACAGTGTAGGCTTGTGTGTGTGCCTAGAACTGTGTGTATGTACGTAATCATGTGTGTATGCACATAGGCGTTTGTGTATGTGTGTAAAGGCTTGTGTATGAGCGTGCGTGTGTGTAGGACATGGACGCTACCGACCAGGAGGAACGGATTCCAGGAGGCAGTGCTCGGAGCCGCACCTGCAGAGGACGGTGGGCAGTGGTGCTGCAGAGGCCCTTGGTCCAAGCTGAAAAAGGAACCGGACATCAAAGACGGCCAAATAAGAACAATAAGCAATCGTGATTGCTCAAAAAAAAAAAAAAAAAATATTTACATTGATTCCAAGTACTATATTTTCGAATCTAAAAATTTGAAGTTCAATAATAATCATAATATAAATCTTGTCACAGGGGGGTCAGCTGACCCTTTGACCCTCCCCTGAATCCGCCCTTGATTGCCATCGCTATTTTGAAATGAACAGTTGCCAAGTTTTCTGCGGCAACTTTCCGATTACAATCAGGGTGCAATCATCTAGAAATCAATTTTCAATAAAGGAGCAAATGACATCCAACAAGAAAGCTCACAGAACACGAGTCATTCTATGCACAACTAATGGTAATTTTTGATCATTTTCATAAGCTGATACCACAAGGTTCATAGATTGATATCACAGACCTGGGTTCGATTCCCGGGTTGGGCACGGTAGATTCGGCCTTTCATTCATTCAGTGGGTCAGTAAAAAAAAGAACCAGGCGAGCTTGGGAACTGAATCCTGGGATTCCGCGTTCGGCCGACCACCTTACCGGAACATCTGCCCTTGCACCCCAGAGCCCTCGGTCTCGTAAACTGAAATGGGCAAAGTAGACCTTGGCCCCCATTGACTGCTGCGCCACTGAGCTGTTTGAAAGCCCTAAAAGCTACAAAGTGATCAAAAGCTGTACTTACTTGTTATTTTCTTATTCCTATTCATATTCAGAGTCACAACTGACTACTACTGTATTTATGTCGAGGACTGCATACTAAGTGGCTTGCCTCCATTATTTTATATACCGATAGATGGCAGCACCATCACCGGATCGAACAGTTAATGAGAATTTAGAACTAGTCCAGGAGCTAATAGCTACCTGGTGCTAGCACCCCCAGAGGTATCGTTTCACTTGGAGGACATTGAGACCACGAGCATATTTAACGTCGCCCAGTCCCCTTTAATGACGACGGTGGATCTTCGACCATCGAGGTTCGAACTCAGGGCCCTCCGGCCCCGAATCCGACACTCTACCGATCGGGCTACCACGGCCCCTACTTGTTATTTTAAAGAATTATCCTAGAAAAATTGAGATTTAATCCAATAGTGTACTTCATTCAATGTGAAAGACATTAGAAGCCACGTATATATGCAACCTATCATTCGTCCGCCATATTGAAGTGGTTAAATGGTAAATGTATGCCGGAAGCGCATGCGCCAGCAAGTCATTTTCCGATTGCTTGCTGTTTTGGCACCCCTGTCTGCGATTTTCTGCTGTTTTCGCACCCCTGCTCTACTTCCTGGCCAGCACGGCACCCTTGGACACCATGCTTTCCCCTTAGGGGAAATATATTCACTCGTCTGGAACCCCTGGTTATAACAGTGTATACAACAATAAGTGTATGCTGAATCAAAAATATAATATTTGAGTGCAAAAACTTTTCAAGTGTCAAAATGATGTTTGTAGATTATAGTAGCTATCTCTTTTTGACTTCTAAAATCATTGTGTTACTCGCATTATTACCACACTGAGGCATTCGCATTTGTTCATGGCTGAAAATATGCTGAAGCGAGTATATTGTTCATAGAAAAAGACATTGTATTTCAAACAAATATCCCTGGAAGTGGGACAAACTGTTTTATTGAATTGTATACGTATATTATGACGGCAGTAAAAATAAGGTTAAACGCAAGAGGGAAAGTGAGAATGAGCACTATTTAATTGACTCTTGCCAGTGAGTTAAATTAGTTGTGAGTTTAAAATTATTAATGATAATTATCAAAGCTAGAAATTCATATTATGGTCGCTGAGTTCTGCAATATATATTTTTTTTAATTCTAAACTTACTGTTTTATTTCACATTTAATTTTCATGATTATGATAATTTGGTCACATAATAGTTATGAAGATTTTAAGGCATCCATGTATTAATTTACTAGAAGTCTCTTTGTTCGTGACAAAACTTGTAATTAACTGCCTTAAAATTTCAAGGGGGCATTTTCACCACTTTTAAATTTTAAAGTATTGCATTTATCAAAATAATTTGTATCTTTTTATGCTAAAATTTAAAACAAGAAAATAAAAAGAAAAGAAAAACTTGAAATTTTGAAGAAATATCAGAAATACGCAAAAATAATGAATGCAGAGTTTTATTTTGACTTTATAATGTCAAATACGTATCAAATGGATACATTTACAAGTTTTAAACTACTTTAAAGTTAAAAAAAATTCAAAAGTTTTCAAAAGAAACACCAAGAAATTACAAAAAATGCTACCAGAACAACTTTACTTCTGCTGCCTCTGAAGAAATAATGTGCAACTATTTTCGTGGGAATATTGTATTTTCTGTCCTATTATACATCTAGGCCTGTGAAAAAAAAAAAATTTTCTTAGTTACCAAATGTTGGTACGCGAAACTTGATTTCTAAGCATCTTTCAGCGTCGTCCTGCGGTCTATCAGCTTTTCTTGTAGCATGACATTCGATTCTTCAAATTCACCAAACGGATTGATAATCCATTGAAGTATTTCTATAGATAAAATGTCCTCAAACCTGGTTTTAAAGTCTGTGGATGGCATTTAAATACTGAACATAAGTTGAAACATCATCAATCTCGCAGCTTGTCTGTGACAAATTCGGAAGCTGGGCAAAGTCATGACCAAGGCCCGACTAACCAAAAGTGAGGTCCTAGGCCCACAATAATTTGGAGGCCCCTTGAAGACTCTATTGCGGAATGCAGCTGTTGATTTTCAGATTTGGGGCCCGTTGGAATGCATTTTGGGGGTCCCTTTGTCAATCACAGAACTATGTAACTCATTTACCATGCGTATTTATATGAATCCCCCTTCCACGCCCCTCATAATTGCGACATGCTAAATTCGCTACTGTCGCAGAATAAATAAAAATTCTTCTTTAAGGAAGCTTTTTTTCCAATTAACAAGTCATTATTTCTTGTTATTATTTTAAAAATGCATTTATTTTCGTATAGTTGTAATGCTATGCATAATTCTTTGAGTAACTTGGGGCCCCTTAGGAAGATGGGGACCCAGGCTCAGGCCTCGTCGGCCTGTGCGGTAATCAGGCCCTGGTCATGACGTCCTATGTTTTGCATCATAAGGCTGATTCTTGCAAGGAAGGCTGCAATAACTGACTTGGTTTTTGTTAAATTTAAATTGCACCCGTGTAATTGTAAATACAGCATCAAAAATAAAAAGAAAAAAAAATCTTGTCAAGCATACATATGATGGCGCCAGTGGGTACTGAATACCGAAGTTTTCTTCCTATTCAAAAAGAGATAGGGAAGGGGGGGGGGGGGGGCTTTTTTTAAACCACTTCAAAAATAAAATGTTTAGATTTATCTTGGCGGAAAAAGTTTTTCTGTCTTGGATAATCTTGCATTATCATTACTTAAAATAAATTAGTAAATGTAAGTTCAAGAAAGTAAAAACAGTGCACAGTCGAATCTCGATAGCTCGAAACTTATAGCTTGAATATTCCTTTATCTGGAAGTTTTCATAGGATTCCAAACTCTTGAGACTGTTGTGGAAACTTCCCATAATTCGAACTACAAGTAACTGGAACCTTTAGCCGATCCCTTGGGACTTCAAGTTGTCAAGAGTTGACTGTATATAGTGCACTATGGCATTTTTAGAGTTTTAAAATGTCCAAAATTTCAGAGCAGATTTGCTTAGATAGGATCCAAACACGCGAACCCCTATTTGCATCTCATGCACCCTCAATTTTCTCATTTGTTTTGCATGGATCCTTTGCAAACTGCGGTGGACCCCTGGAGGATCACTATGGACCACTTTGGGAACCACTAGGTAGAACTTCTTAAGCTTCTAAACTGATTGTGCAGAGTGCGAGAATGGGAAAATAAATGGGGAGTTTTCGTCATTATGTAGAAAGTCCATTTGTGCTATTGGTCATGTAATTGTCACATGACCTACTAATTACATTGAACAAACGAACCATGCTACATTTAAGTAGCTTTTTTTTTCCTTAATCATATTTATTTTTTGTTATTTAATCCATTCATCTTGTTTTATGAATATATTTTGGATTTACGGGAACATTAAACCCTCTATTCATGATAAAAACAACTGTTTTCAAATGTGAAAAAGAGCTGCTAAAAATTATGTACTTCTTTCTTACTTTGATCCCATCTTTTTAAAATAAATGACTTCAATTTTCTGTTTGCAGCCCTGCAGGTTACACAGAATATAATCAGAACCTGGATCAGAGCTCTGATTAAAGAGCGAAGTTTTACTCCTTAAACAAAATACTTAGTATTGTAATTGGTCTAACAGCTGCTTTTTCCAACGAGTCCTATCGGTCAAAGCATATTTCTAAATAACTTCGTTAATAGACACTAGATGGCAGCACAAGCATTGAAGCAAATAAATAGAAATCTTGCTTATAACGATTGGTTAGAATATTTTTAATTTCAATGATTTTAAGGTTTCAGAAATAAATCAAAGTAAATCTCAATGCTTTTCATTGAGCTCTTTTTTTTTCTTCTTGAAAGTATTTTCTTTAAAATTCAGTTTTGGCATAAGGTTTTTCTTAAGGATAATGAACAGGAATAAATATATATATCTTTCAGTGAGTATGATCAATTTTATGGTTTTTGCTTCGTTGTACGCGTCAATAATATCATGCGAAATTTCACGCAAGAAAAATTGTTTTTTTTTTTTTTTTTTCAAAAAAAAAATGCTTCAAAAATTTTAATTTCAATTGTATATAGGCAAATTATGTCATCATATTTGTCCAAATCATGGTCATTTATACCATGCAGCTGTGGTTCAACCAGAATATTCTTCGGGATGAGGGATTTTTTATTATTATTATCTGTCCTCACACGAAAAAATATTAATATACTAGGATTGGCATTATGGTTTAAAACCATGAATTCAGGCAGCTGTTACAACTATGCAGTAGCAAGTACGCAAAAAGCGTACTCTACATCTGCTACAGCCAAAATTAAAGCCTCAAAAGCCATTAAGGTAACATTTATGCGGATTTTTTTCCAATAAATAAAGTTAGTTTCTCTTTCAGAAGAAAACATTTTTATCCTTCTGTCTGAACCCGCCCTGTTGACACGCCTACTTCCGTTTTCGGAGCCAAAATGAGGAACTGAGGCAGTAGCGCCATCTGCTATTGTAAAATGAAACGAAACGTTTTCTTTCTTACGTTTTGGCCGAAGAGTTCTTTAATTAACAGAAAGTCCACTGTGTATATTAACTTTTGAAGAAATACTTTTCCATAAACTCAGGTATTTTATTTTGTACTTTGTACAGTAAAATGAATGATTTTGCTGAGAAAAGGTTGCCAGTTGAAATTAACGCAGCTGTCGTGATGCATATATATAAGATCATTTACCCTACGCGGGTGAAGTGCTACTGCAGTAACTCCGGCGTCCACTCACCGTTCTCTTGATCGTTCTGATCTGAGCACTCACTTCTACAGCAACGTGCGGAACTTAGAACATTGTTCGGGCGTTGCGATTGCGGAAGCAATCAATGATTATGTATCCAAACACTCATCAGTCTTAACATCTACATTCTGCCTGTGCAGCTTCAGGGTCGAAATTGCACAGGCAGACACTCACACACGCGGGGGAAAAAAAATCATAAAATTAGAAAAAGACAAAATGTATCATAACAATACTGAAAAACCCTGCTTTACACTTTCGGTGAGGAAAAATCGGACCAAGCAGACACTGCAGTAGCACTTTTTGACGTAACGGAATCGTTTCAGTAATCATTTTTAGGTGCACGTTGTTGATTTAATAACAGTTTGATCAGTATGCTTTAATGACTATTAAACATGTGTTTACGAGAAGGTTTTTTTTTTAAACATATTCTTATTTTGTATCTAGAAAACTTGATCTAATTTTTGTATGTTTTTTTTTTCTTTTGCTCAGTTTTTATTGATTTAATAACAGTTTGATCAGTATGCTTTAATGACTATGAAACATGTGAAATACACCAGTCCTTTTTGCAGTCCTCGGCTGGAAATGACTGAGCTGGCGGTGTATTTCATGTATTTATGCTTTAGCCTTGGCTATTTGGGCGGTATTTTACTAAATGTATTAAACATGTGTTTGCGAGAAGGTTTTTTTTTTTTTTTTTAATTGAAAACATATTCTTATTTTTTATCTAGAAAACTTGATCTAATTTTTGTATGTTTTTTTTTCCTCAGTTTTACTGAAATAAATTGTGAAAATTAAAAATATTTTACAAAGCGAAATATTTTTAAAGTTTTAAGCCTGTTGTGTTCATGTTTGGAAATGCATCAATTTTGCGTTAGAGTTAAAAAAATTTCTTTCTTTTGAAGAATCAACTTGCACGTAACTCAATTTATTCCTCAAACGCTTTGTTTTTAAAAAATAATGATGGAGTGTTATTTATTTTATTTCGAAGAAGTCTCTATTATTGCTTTCACAAAAATGCTCATTTCGCTTGAATTTATTGATTTCCTTATTTTTAACCGTTTATTCGGAGATAAAGGGGCCTAAAAAAGTAGTTCGTTTTCAGCCAATAGATGGCGCGACAACCGGAGGTAACTAATTATGGGATTGTTTGCGTATCAATATGCTGTTCTTTTGAATAGCAAATAATTGATGAAATTGAAGCTAAAATGAAGTATTGTTGTGTACCAGTTTGTAATTTACAGTAATATAAAAGGAGATTCAACTTCTTCAACTATGAAAGTAGGGGAATAAGGAACAAGGTGAAATGTAGCGGGACATGATATAATGAAATATAGTTACTCTGCTTTTAACGCTACCTATAACCTATCTCGTAATATTTTAACTATACAGTCGAATCCCGACATACGCGAGGGATGCGTTCCAAGACTCCTCGCGTAAGTCGAAATTTCGCGTTGTGGAAAAGTGTTGTGTATATGATTTTTTTATTTACATACCCAATCACTTGAGACATTTAAACACTTTTTGAACTGCTTTTGACTATTTTTTAATAATATACTACCGTTTCTTACATAAAGAGCAGAATTTTTTCCGTATTTTTAAAAAAGTTGCATTATTCAAAATAAAATACTGTTATAATGCACAAAATCAATGATCAATGAGAGAGAGAGACATAAAAATAACACATTACGGTAAGTACAGTATGTAGTAATAATAGAGCACTGTACTGTAGATACAATAAGTTACATTTATAACTTAAAAAGTGAAGGTGATGATTTATCCTGCGCAAACTGATTGTCATTCTAATATATTTTTACATACAGTAGCTTCACATTTACTTTTATAACATTTACATCTGTGGTAACACCCCTCTGGGACCCCCTGGATACATACGGATTGCCTTCTCTTAACTTTTAATTATACGTATGAAAGATTCTCCTATACCTAATTGTCGAGCTATCTTTGACCCATCTTTTAGTTGTTAAAGCGTATTAAAAATCTGTACCTTTTCTTAAATAGGGAAGTTTTCGATTTTTTAATTTTACTTTTATATAATAGAGTAACATGTATGAACATCATAGGTGAAAAAATTTTTGGGATATGATAAGTAGTTTTTTTTTTTTTTAAATTAATTTTTAAAGTTCAAGCGCTTGTGACGTCAAATGGCATAGGAAGTGACGTCATACGCTCTTCCGATAGGGGAGGAACGTTAGCGAACCGGTTCCCATGTCTATGGGAGAAACCGAAGGACGTGCATTCGACTTCGAAGAAGAAACGTAAAAGGTTTATCTCCTCGCATTTAACGCCTCGCGTTTCTGGAACATTAAACCTCTCATCCTCTTGGAAATATTCGAATATCATCATTGATATTACTTGAGGAAGATTATTTAGATTGTGCTTTGACGAATCCGGCTTCCATAGTGTGTTCAACAGGATTATTGAATTTCTAAAAAATAAAAATATCAGCGCACTCAAAATGTCCCTAGCGAAAACAAGGGATCTTCGGCGGAAGGCTGCCCATTAGTGCCCTGTGACGTAAGCTCGTGACGTTTCAGAAGAGCGCACTTTTGCGCGTGGATTTTTAAAAATTCATTAGAAATCAATCACGGTGTTTTAAAATTCGACAATGGTGAATTTTTTAGTTTTGAGAGTCAATTAGCAATATCCAATAGCCAAAATATGAACATTTAATAGGTTGATATATAGGCTTTAGATGAAACAGCGTGCCTAGGTGCCACAAAGTTTCATCACCTTTCATAATTGGAATAAATAAATGAAAAATGAGGAGTGGTGATTATACACACTAATAAAGCTATGTTTATAGTACAGTATGTGGGAACTTGCGCAGTCAGTGATGCTGAAATGATGAAAGTACATTCACGAAGTCAATGCTTAGTAGTCAATAACAAAGCCGAAACTTAGCATCACGATTCCTTTCCAAATATTTTCGTGTTGAGAAGCGAAAAATTCGCTTCAGCTCTAAAATCCGTTGTTCCTGAAAAACTCGCGTTATAGCCATTTCGCGTGAGTCGGATCGCGTTGTAGCGGGTGTCGACTGTATACTGGCACAAAAAGTCTATTTCAGAGAGGGAAAACATACCGCCGAAGATTAAAGCATATGATGAAATTAGTGCAATATTTGTTGCAAGTCAACAATTATTTTCGGTATTAAAAAATAACTAAGTACTTGTTGTTCACATTTTAAATACTTATTGAGCCGTTCCAGTATTCATTGCTGTATTTATTTAGGTAATATTAAGCTTAAATGTTTACCTTTTGAACAATTAGTCAAGTGCATGCTGGGAAAAGTGGATGATGCAAAGTGAAATAGCTTATTTCATTTACTTATACTCAATCATTTACTGGATCACTAATGTATTCATTTATCAATTAATTCATTTACAGTCCTTCATTTAGTAATTCACCTACATTTATTCATTTATTCACTTATTTTCGTTTTTATTTTTCGCTATTTTGATTAATTAATTAATTCGTTTTATTGTTTCATTATCTTTTCATTTGTTCATTAAACCTTTTATTTACTGAATTATTTGATCAACAACATTTTTTATAATCGAATAGGAAGTATGCCCTTTGAAAAATATTTTATTTCCCTTTGCCCCATTTAAAAAAAAAATCTACTTTTTTTGAAGTCGCAAATTTACTGGCAAATAATAATAATAATGATGATAATACTTCAATGAAAGTTTATTATAAAATACAATGTTTCTTCTTTATATACTGTAATTTTAAAAACAAATTTCCAATTAGTTAACGTTGAAAAAGCTCAGTCATCTTAACTACTTCACTTCGCTCCACATTCCCCGATTTTAGTAAAAACAATATACGCCTTAAATGGCAAAATAAAGTTTATAATATTTTAAACAGACTCGAAAAAAATTTCTTTCAGTTTAAAAAATGCTTATTTTTGTAAACTAATAAGCATTTTTGAATTGAGGTAATAGTTCGTCTTTCTCATTACAAGTTCATATTTTCAAAACAAATATGAGATGATCAATTTTTAATCAAGATCACTCTACTTTTTACCCTTTGTCTGCTAATTTTTCTTTAAAAAGTCGCATAAAAATAAGCGTTTTTTGAGCAATTACGATTGCTTAGTATTCTCATTTGACTGTTTTGAATTCCTATGATTTTATTTTCCCACTATCTCACTCTGCCAGCACCACCGTCGCATCGACCCTCTTGCGAATACCGTCTCCAGGCAGGTTGCGTACATATCCTACACACACATACGGACACAAACACACGCCTGCACACACATACACACACTCATGCCTGCGCACAGACACAAACACACACTCCTACACACACACACATACACACACTCATGCCTGCACACAGACACAAACACATATGCCTACATATATACACACACACACGAACGCCTACACACACACCCGCGTACACACACAGCTCTGCATACACAACACGCACATACATGCATACATACACACACACGCGCGCACTCACACACATGCGCCAACACAAACACACACGCGCATTCATACACACACACGCTCGTGATTGCGAAAAACTAATTTGAATTCAAGATGCCAAAAATTCAATTTTTTTTTTTTTTTTTTTTTTTTTTTGTTTTTGTTCACTAAATCAGTTTTTGCAAAAATAACACAAAATGTTAGAAATTGCCCCTTGTATGACAAATCTCACAACAAAAGGTTCAACGAAAAGTTCTACTTCACAATCTTCGCATCAAATTTGAGCGTCAATGCAGTTTGCAATTTTTTTTCTCCAATTTTTTAAAAAACAAGCAACACTTATGGTGAAACTCTTTCTGCATTAAATTAAGAGCTAGGGGACTTGCAAAATGGAAAAGCGGTCAACGTCCGTCACTTTAAAGTTTTACGGGAGTGTGAGGGCAAATTTTATGGGAAAACAACGAAAACCATGCCCACTTAATGAAAAAAACAGAATTTTTCAAAGCCAAGGAAGGAGGGCACCCACTGACCCAATTAAAGGACGGACCCAGGGTGGTCATTCCAAACTACTTACGTTTCGACTTCGAGATTTCCCGTCACGTGATCGATGTTGTCGAAAAAATCTCGCAACGTTGAATTCTGAACAGCTCGCAGCTGTCTCTCGAAGAGGCGCCGATTTTTTCGATTAGTTTGGTCGGCCAGGAGGTACACATGACTTCTTCCAACCAATGTCCTTTCAGTGCAGCTAGTTTTGTTTTGTTTAATTCTTGCACGGAAAAGCGCGAACTTTGACGACTGGCACGCTAATGGCTATTCTTCAAAGAATACGTTTTACGTTACAAAGAATCACACCGAAATAATTTTAGAGTTTCTTGAAGCAAATCCAGATGTTCTTAAAAATTAATTGTCCGAGAATTTTAAAAAATAGTACACAAAGGAAAAATGGCAGTGGGCTCCGGTGCAAAAAGCTTAGTCGAATGGCAAAAAGTAAGTCGTGTTTTTTGCATATTTCAATATTACAGTGTCTAAAACAAAAATCGAAGAGGTTAAAACAGCCAATACATAAATTTGATAAAAATTATCCGTAAATTTTGTTGATCTACTATATAACACCATCTATATTAGTAAGAATGTCTTATATGAAATATATTTTTCCCAAGAAATTATAATCGAAATAATAATAATAACTTTTAAAAAAATAATGATACTAAAAAAAAATCTTAACCGTCATAAATGCAGATGAAAAAATATAAATAGTTCGTAATCGTGGATTGAATATTATGTTGTTGCCGTGTCTAATGAAGTGCAGAGTGCGAAAGGTTTAGAGGCATCCAAAAGTCTTGATGAAAAAATCTGCTAATTCAAATTGAATAAAAAAAACACTAAAATGTAGGGGGGGGTTAGGGAATGGCGCTGACTGCGCCATTGAAATTTTTAAAGGGGCTTGAGGGGTATTTTTTTATTTGGGGGGCTCTTGCTTTTGGAGGGGGAGTCTTCCGGATATTCGGGGGGAGGGGCACCCCTACAAAATGTAAAAGGTTTGTTGTGCTAATTGAGCTTTTGGGGATGGGAGCAGACATAACAGAATATATAATCTTCCATATTAGGATTAGTAATGTGAAAACCAACTCTCCCCCCGCTCCAGTTGCAATTATAACAACAATCTCAGTTTCAAAGACATGTTCCAGATTTTTTTTCTCTCCTCCTTTAAAATGATAATTAAATAAGCATATGCTAAATAAAAAGTATTACTTCTTCAATATTCCGGTTTTCAAATTCCATTTTTTCTAGGTATTGTTTTCCAAGACCCAATCTTAAGATATCCTCAAAACAGTACTTTTCTAGATTTTTTTTTTTTCAAAACAAGCAACTTGTACCTATGATTACACAATTCCATCTTTATTTTCAAGATTAAAAAGTCAAAACAGCAATCTTGGTTACAAGAGCAGTTTAAAATAAATAAATACTCTGCTTCTGTAAATGTATATTGAAAAATATTCGTAAAAGGAATAAATTTTTCAATCATTATTTCTCTTCAGCTGATGAAGAACTTTAAAGTTCAACCCAAAGGAAAGATCCTAAATTGAAGAAGAAAAGAAAAAAGGAGCATTTTGAAGCATTCTCTTTTCCTTGAAATGCATCATATTATATAGCAACCAATTTACAAATGCTTACAGTCAAGGGCGCCGACTTGCAAAAATCATTGGGGGGGCTGGCCCAGTCAACACCGGGGGTTTAGGGGGTTATGTAATCCCATGGAGGTTCCCCCCCCCCAAATAAAGGTCGATTTTTGTGCCTTGAAAATGCCAATTTACATATTTTCTGGTGTGTATAATTCAAAAAATAAACAGTATGTGGCATGCCGTTTTCAAAGTAAAACAATCCGAAAATTGGTATACAAATTTTTCTGGTTCAACTAGATCATGTCACTTGTCTTAGTAAGAGACATTTTTTTGTTCTATTTTATGGGGAGTCATGCAGTGCCGTAGCTAGGCATGGAAAAGGTAGGGCGCTTTACTTGCATTGAAGGGCACTGCCAGAGACGCCGACTTAAAAAATATCGGGGGAAAGGGGGCATGCCGCAGGAAATTTTCTAAATTTGAGATAAAAAATAGTGAGTTTTAAAGTTTTTTTAAAATCATATAATCAACATTAGAACCTCGAAAACTCGACAAGCCCGACACATATTTTTTGGCTTCGAAAAACGGAAGAAATAAATACAAACACACACAGTATTTTTGTAGAAAGGAAATTTAATTTACGCATGCTTTTTAAGACCAGTTGTTTTTACATTAGTGATATCGGCTAACATATTCAAGTGTAAACGCAGTCTCTCAATGTCTAGGTCATTTTTGAAAAACTCAGTTGATTTTTCAAAATGTTCTCTTCTCTTTCACCTCTGTTTAATAAAAGCAAGCACTCTTGTTCAACTGCAATGACCTGTGTGCGTCCAGTTGATGTAAATCGCCCAATAATGCAAATTGCACCATTTTACAAACCTCAATGTATATTGCCTTGTAGTACAGTCAACTTCCGTCTTACGCGAGGGATGCATTCCAAGACCTCTCGCGTAGGTCGAATTTTCGCGTTGTGAAAAAGGGTATGTGTAAAATTTTTTATAAACGTACCCAATTACTTTAGACACTTGTAAACACCCCCTCAAACTGTTAAAAACCATCTCTTAACTAACTGTACATTACTGTCTCTTACCTAAAGAACTGAATGTTTACTTGTATTTAAAAAAAAACATTTTATACAACATAAAATACTGCTACGATGTACAAAATCAATGATTAATGGGAAAGAAAGAAAAAATAAACCGGTATACGGTAGACACAGTATATAGTAAGAAAAGCAAATGCATCTTTAGTTGTACTGTACAGTCGATCAATTAATGATATTCGTACACAATACATGAGCAGTTTCCATTTTCATAAATTTTTGCAAGACACTACTCGGTGAATTTTTACGGATTTCCTTTTCTTGATTTGTAATTGTATGTACGGAAGAATCACTCATACCTAATTCTCGTGCTACCTTCAACGCATCTTTTAGTTGACCATCAGCTTTTCAAGAAGCTCTAGCTTTTCTTTAATTGTCATGAAACTTTCTCTTTTTATCTTCACAAACTTAAGATGAAACAGCGCACTTAGGTGTCATTATATTTCATTAACTTTCGCATTTAAAATGAAAAGGGAACTTCTACTCTCAGCGATGCTAAAAGGATAAAGATCCTTTCATGAAAAAAAAAATTTAGTAGCCAATAACAAAGCTAATACGAACACACCATGATTCCCTTCCGAGAATTTTCGTGTTGCGGTGAGGAATTCGCGTTAGGTCTGAATACTAGAGAAAAAATCGTGTTATAGCTATTTCGCATAAGTAGCGCGAGTCAAATGTTTTCCTTTGGGATTTTGAAAGTGTGCGGTGAGCTGCCTTCATTGTTTTCATACTTCTTTGGTACACGTCGATTCCGAGGAAGGGAAGGATCATCATTTTGTGAAGGTTTTCTTTTAAACACGATTCCGAAAAGTATTCAAAACTATCACGCCTCCCATTTTATATACAAATCAAACTCTCATATATATTTTTCCAGATCAGCAACACTTAGGTGAGCGCGCCGCAGCGCTGCCCACCGGCAACAGACTTGACCCATAAGTTCGCGCACTGGGACAAATTTTTACAGTACTCGCAGCACTGTAACACTATCATCATTTGCACCACTCGTTTTCAGTTAACCTGCTTACACAACCGTAATAATTATTTGTTTTAATTCATTACTGAATATATTTTACAAGGTAAGCTATCTTCAAACAAGGAAAATAAAAGATAAATTTATGAGTTTAGAAAGCATAATGTAACTTATAATTTTCTTGATTTATTGGGGGGGGCTCTGCCCCTTCAAAAATATTTTTGAGGGGGCTCGGGCCCCCTCAAGCCCCATGGAGTCGGCGCCACTGCTTACAGTATAATCGAATACAGTATTTATATAATATTGCTAATTTTGATGTTGGCGAAATGGAAAATCAAATTTTAGAAACAACTCCCCAGAAATTACCAGCCTTTCTACTGTTTTGTAATTAGTTAATCAATATCAAATTTCAATAAAGGAAAATAAATTTTCTTACAAATTGAATTCAATTGAAATTGAATATTGACAGTAGGTAATAAATAAAGAATTTAGGAAAAAAGGGGGGAGGAGGATTTTATAGCAAAAGAAGACAAAAAGAAAAAAAAAGGGAAAAAAATACCTACGTCAGTGGCGTACCTAGCATGGGTGACACCCGGGGCGGTAATTTGTGATGTCACCCCCCCCCCCCTCCCCCCGCTAAAACGCAAAAAAAAAAAGGGATTGTATATTCTGTGTAAATTTGAAATTCATACAATTTTCAGAAACAACTAGTACTTTTGTGAAAAAACTAAATTTTAAGTGGGATAATGTACAAAAGAAAAATAAAATTTATAAACGCTTTTTACATAAAATTTGCCCTAGACGCATTTGTGCAGGCCGTCGAACGGTCAAAAAAATAAGAGGGAGTAGGAAATTCCTAGCCCCTTAATTATTTCAAATGCATTATATCTTGAAAATTTGGAGTGCCCCCGATTACCCCCCCCCCACCCTTACCTTAATTCCTAAATGATGGGTTTGGTTACAAGAAAGTGGAATCAATGGAAGTTATCAACCGTAGCCGAATGCATTTTCATTCACAAACTAACATTTTACATTGAAAAAGAAGCTCTCAACACGTGTCTGCAATTTAATTCGGATGTTTGTGCATTATAATGTTGTTATTAGTTAAATTAAGCATTTTAAGTTTTGAAAACTTGTTGTAAAGCGAAAAATGTTGCATATATACCTATTTTATGTTTTCAGTTATATCCCCCCCCCCCCGCCCCCTGCACCATTTTTGGGGTTGGCCACATCCTAATTCGTTTTCCTCGTGCCAATACCTATCAGAAAAACTAACTACTGCCGTAATTTTATCACAAAAATTCCACGGACAACCACTTTTCCCCTCCCCCCCCCCTTTTCACTATGTTCAAGGTTCCTAACATTCTAATTTGTTTTGTGCTTGCCAATACCTTTCTGAAAAACTAACTCCCGTTTTTGTGTCACAAAAATTTAACGGAAAACCACTTGCCCCCCAGCGCAGTTTTAACCCTCCTCCCTCCTCTTCACTATGTTCAAGGTTCGTAACATTCTAATTTGTTTTCTGCTTGCCAATACCTTTCAAAAAAACTAACTCCCATTTTTGTGTCACAAAAATTTAACGGAAAACCACTTA